>NC_050173.1:13452791-13670291 GCF_008315115.2 Sander lucioperca | reverse complement strand
CTGTATCTGAAGTCTCTTTTATATAGGCCTTAGTGGTCCCCTAATACTGTATCTGAAGTCTCTTTTATATAGGCCTTAGTGGTCCCTAATACTGTATCTGAAGGCTCTTTTATATAGGCCTTAGTGGTCCCCTAATACTGTATCTGAAGTCTCTTTTATATAGGCCTTAGTGGTCCCCTAATACTGTATCTGAAGTCTCTTTCCTGAAAGTCAGCCTTGGTGCAGAATTACAGCCACTAGAGCCAGTCCCATAATGAGCTTTCCTTAGGATGTGCTATTTCTGTGTCTGTAGCTTTAAATGCTATTGAGGAGGAGAGAGGGGGGGCAAGGTGGAGGGTGGGGGTGTGGCCTTGACCAACTGCCACTTTGCTTGTTTGAAAGCCATGACGTCTCTCTCTTTCTCATGGGAAGGCCAAATTCTCTGGGTGGGCAAAGCAGAGAAACGGGAGGTAACCTTTCCCCTTATGACGTCATAAGGGGAAGATTTAAGATTGGCCCATCTGAGGCCTGTACTACTAATCAAGATCAACATGCCCTGGATTGTTTTCAGTTACCCGGCTTCACCTAACCTAACAACCACGGTCCCGCATAAGCTGTGTCAGGACGGTAGTTAACAACTAGTTCAATTAACCCAGGGTTCCCAATCCAGCGACGCGCGCGTTCACATAAAATAGGCGGTGTTTGCACAGCATGACCAATCGCAAACATCTACCAGAGAAGAAAGAAGAGCAAACTATAATTCTACATAAATATGAAAAACACTGACACGGTTGAACAGGCAAAATGCAATACAGTCGCTTATCAATATCACTTCCCCATCAGTCAGGCTCAATATCTGACCATATTACACTTTTGCTTTCCATAAACTGCTGTTGCTTTAGCCTATAATTTCAGTTGCAACCCAGGCAGTGGTAAACGATCGTGAGAGAAAATAAAAAATATATAAAAACATAATTCAAACCCATATGCGCATTGGCAACACATGGCTCAAGAAGCCGACAAATAGCCTATACGTAATGCTTGTCAGTAGAGGGCACCGCCCCCATCAAATTCCAGAAATATAAATGTATACAAAAATGATACAAAAATGAAATAAAAAAATAAAATAAAATATAAAATAGTAAAATTAAATTAAATTAAAAAAAAATAGTTTACTCATGCGATGTTTTAAAATACAAAATTCTATAGAAATGTCCCAGTGTCAGAGTTTACCAAGTCGCCTATTCCCAGTGTGCACCTTACTGTTAGAATAAAACAAATACACAAATTAAAGCTGTTATAGTATTGTACAATACATATGGGACTATTATGTATAATGAGTACTTTAAATTAGATTTATATATTTTTTTCGATAATACCTATATAAATTTTTCTATATTGAATCAAGGACATTTTCAATTGGGTTATTACCAAATGAATTACCAATAATCTGTATGCCTTCATATTTGACATGCATCAAATAAACTGATCTCATATTGTATGCATGTATTATTCAGTCTAGTTTGCTTCATTGTTCAAACTTTAGAGATAAAACTAGCCCATACTTGTCATTTTCATCAAACCAAAAGGATTCAGGATTTGTTCTGCACTCTGCACACGCTGAGATGGTCACTGCTACAAAATACCAAGTTTTTTTGGAAGTTCTATTTCTGCCGCATCAAATGTGTAACTTTGAAATGTTTAACTCTTTTTTTTTTACCACTCTGGCATATCATCCTGCCAAAGTCTGGCAATTTTAAACTTAAACACTCAGTTACCTAAGACTACTCAGGTACAAAAACGACATTGTCTGTTACTGGTTACTTTCCACCCCTGACGTCAGTAAAACACCCACTGAATTGAAATGAATTGACCTGCAGAGAAGGATAGAAGAGAGAGGAAATGAGAGACAGAGGAAGACAAAAACAGAGAAAGAAAACAATGATGTGAAGAATGGGAAGGAGTGTGCAGAAATGCTAAAATGGAAGAAAGAGAGAGAGAGAGAGAGAGAGAGAGAGAGAGAGAGGAAGTAAAAAGGAACAAGAGGTTAAAGGAGGGAAATGTCATGTGGCTGATTGAGGTAAAGTGGAAGTTTGGGTGTGATTGTTCAAACTGCAGGACAAATTCCCTAGTCTGTATCCTGAACCCCTCCCAGCCTTTAACCTACCACCTCTACACACACACACACACACACACACACACACACACACACACACACACACACACACACACACACACACACACACACACACACACACACACACACACACACGTTAAGCTTGGGAGAGTTTGGTCCATTAAAATGTTAAAAGACACATAAAAACACATAAGGGCTTTTATTCAGCTGCTGATTCAAACTCTGCTTGGCTCGCACATGAGAGGAGTGCTTGGTTTAGGTTTAGTTCCCAGGGTGTTGAATAAGAGACCATGCAGCCTGGTTTCTTAGACAGAGGGGTCACACCCAAAATGGGTCACAGTTCAGCTGGTGACGAGTCCTCTCATGACGAGTGAGGTGGTGTGTTTTAATGAGCCTGAATCCCACGCTGAGAGGATTACCGCCTTGTCTTTTGGGCTGGAAGAGTCTTTTAAAGTGCTTTTTTTAAAACTCTCAAGCTAAACTCGGGCACTTGAATGTTTATATTGAGCTCTAATTTCTACATTTCACAGGAACTAATCTTATCTGGGCATTCGGGACCCATTTGCAGGGGAATTTCTGATGCTAAAAGCAAATTAGTTTTTTTTTATTGATAATAACAACTAAACAAGTTGTGTACTGTGACTAACAGTGTTGCTGCCCCGAATTCAACAAGTTGTTAGGTAAAATGTTACAGTAACCGATGATAGCCAAAACTACAATACTGTGATTGTCCAATATTTGAAATGTATTTTAATCATCAAATGAATGAAATATCAAATCAATCAATTAATCATAAAACCTTTCAACGTGCACCTGTTACTAGCTGTGCGCATGGATGTTTTTCTATACATACATGCACTTTGAAAACGTTGCGACATGCTCATGTAACTGAATAAAGGCATTGTTGTTTTAGATGTTGGCTGGCCTTTGAATTTCTTCCTCTACAAACAACTTACTCAAGCTATGAAATTGGTATAACCCAAGTTAGAGAACAGGAACCACCTGGCAGAGGATAAGGCAAACAGCGTAGACAAGGGAGAGATGGAGGATTGGGACCGATTTAACTCAGCAGCAGCTAAAACAAAAACACGCCACACAGCTGGATGGACAGACCTAAAAGGTCCCTGCTTTTTACAATGTCCCCAACACTGTGTGTTCAACTGAACATGTAAAAAAGAAAACAGAAAGCCCAACCTGCTTCTGTCTTGGAAAAATAACGGATGACAATGTTTTCCCATCCTTCCTTCCTCACCTTTGTATCCTACATGTGTTGGCACATTTGTAAATGTTTGCACGTGTCAGTTCCTATTTTCACGAGTAATTTGATACAGATATTGATTTTTTTTTGTTAAGTTGCTAAACAAGCACTACAAAAAAGAACAAAAAGCCCAGCACATTATCCACCTGTGCAGCCGAGAAGACTGACTCAGTGTTTTGATGCATGGAGTAAAAATAAAGTTAATGGAAGAAGGCTTAAAACCGTGTGTGGGCTGCGGTATAAACCTTGGCTCGAGCCATTTCCAATATAAATACAGTAATTGAGTGACACATCCATTTTCTATTTATGAGCTGGTTGCATAAGAGAGACACAGAGAGAAAGAGAGGAAAGTGCTGTGGAGAAAGGCCAGAGTCTCATTCCGAGAGAAAGAGATGCAGAAGAAGTGGAGAAAGAGGCTGTCTGAGAGAGGTTTAGAGGGTCGAGGTCCATCGATAGACATTAAACCAGAAAGGACAAAAATGATTAACAAGCTGCTGTTTTTTCTTTGTTCCGGGCATTTTTAGCATTTAGCTTAAGTATCATGACAACCTTCAACGAAAAGCAGCTGAGGACATTTGATCCTGTTTAGCGTGTGTGTGTGTGTGTGTGTGTGTGTGTGTGTGTGTGTGTGTGTGTGTGTGTCCCTTCTCCAGAGGCACCTTTTCAAATGTTTCGGGGAACTTTTCAGATATTTGATATTTCTCTCTTAACAAATGCAACGCGATTCTGGGACCAGCTG
Source organism: Sander lucioperca (assembly GCF_008315115.2). Lineage (NCBI taxonomy): Eukaryota > Metazoa > Chordata > Actinopteri > Perciformes > Percidae > Sander > Sander lucioperca. The sequence goes on along the minus strand of NC_050173.1, from coordinate 13,666,178 downwards.
CTACCTTTGCTTGGGGACACTTTAGAGTCTTTGATTGAGTGGGTTTCTGCGCGGGTGTGTGTGTGTGTGTGTGTGTGTGTGTGTGTGTGTGTGTGTGTGTGTGTGTGCCCACATGCAAAGAGTGATTGAGGTGTGAGTCATTTTGAGTCATAGCTACTTTATTTAGCTCGCTTGTTGAAAGTGAAGAGAAGACATAATAAGACACAAGAAGAGAAAAGCTGATACGACTTCAAATTAAATCGTTTATCAAAGGGGAAAAATAGACAAATAGCAGTAGTCCTAAGTATCTTCAGCTAACAGGTACTAAACTGTCCAACAGGAAACAGACCAACTCCCCATCCTCTGCTACTTGCCAACCTCAGATTCAGTCTCGTTTTGGATCTCATCTTGTCTGTTTGCATGTCTTGCACACTCTCACACACTTTAGAAAACAAGCCATGCTAGCAGCTATTTAAAACTGTACTTTAGGCAAACTGGTGCTTTGAGCTAAATGCTAACATCCGCATGCTAACATACGAACAGTGACAATGCTAACATGCTGATGTTTAGCAGCTATATGAGTTTCCATGTTTAATTGTGTAGTGTGTTAGCATGCTAATATTTGGAAATTAGCACTACGTACAAACTACAGCTAAGGCTAATAGGAAGGTCATTAATTATCCAAGTTTTGGTCATACACAAAGTATTGGATGCATTTTTTTTTATCTTTTTTATCACCAAATTTATAAGGGGGGCCGAAAGGGCTCCAGGGATGGCAATGTTGACCTGTCAGTCCCCATCAGGAAGATGTGTAATACATTTGGTCATCCCTTAACTTTTTTATCTCACATCATCATCAGGTATAAAAGAAGAAAAAATGTATCCAATACTTTAGTTTATAACCAAAACTCGCAGAACTAATGATCTTCCCATCAGCCTCAGCTGTAGTTTGTATTTAGAGCTAATAACCAAATATTAGCATGCTAACACAGCACACTAGTAAACAACGTGGCAAATCAAATACCTGCTGAAAGACCACAGTAGTAAAAGAGAGAAGTAAAATATTAGGATACATGTCCTATCCAGAAAACATTTTGATTTTTCATTGCACATAACAAAATGTCTACGGTGAAAAAGGATAAGGATTAAGATAATGAAGTATGTTTTCTTGATTTCTTGTACACTGATACACATGCACATTTTAATATTAAAATTTGGAAAGTTTTTTTTTTTTTTTTACAAAATCCATTGGCTCAAATCCCAACCGTCGTCTTACAATTACTTTCATTTTCCTTTCCTCCCACCAACGTATAAAACATAACTTGTTCTATGAAAACAAAGCCGGGCAACATCTGCAAGATCAGCACTAACAGGGACAAGCGACGGGAAGGGAAAGGGCAGAGAAGGAAGGATGGGAAGGGATGAGAGGAAACGACCTGTGGTTGTTTCACAATGTTTTAGTTCTGTTAACGTTCAGCTCTATGAACACACATGTAAGAGTTGTAATTGTCTTCCAAAACCTTTCCAAAACAAGTAATGAGAAAATCATGTCTTTATCTGACTTGAATTTTCCGAGCACTTAACACTTTAACCACACACACTTAAACAAGCTTACTTTTACAAGCATGCGGAAACAGTTTCAAAAACAAATACGTGCAGCCAGGTATTCACATGGATACTGCAAGTTACAAGTACCATTTTGCTCTCTCTTACACACACACACACACAAACACACACACACACACACACACACACACACACACACACACATATATATACACACACGGCTGCTAGAAGCACACAGCTCACACACAGCTCACACACTGCTCCCTTGACACAATATCACGGCTTCAGCTGAGGATTGTTGTGCTCTCATTTAAACTCTGCCTTTCCATCACTGTGACAAAGGTCAGTCCCCAAACACAATGACTGCAAGCAGCTGACGGCCTGACTCACTACCAAATCACTTGACCCTGCAGCTTATCACACATTTAACATCATTTAAGACCTCAAAGCAAAACATAATATGAGTCACCGCTTCTGTCTTCGTCATAACAAGGGCTCGAACTATGAAAAAGATATGATAGGCAGGGTTCATCGTGTCACTGACTAAGGACTGGACTTTCATCACACCATTCATAAGTGATCAATGACACTCACAGAGCCCGGTAGTTTAAATGTGTGACATGCTACAACAACTTTGCAGTTGGTTCATTTTAAAACATTTCTAACCTTCCTGTCTTCCACAAAACTTTTTTCTGAGTTTTAAAAAACCAGAAAATGTGTTGCATATCATGTGCTGTACCCCAAAGCTACTATCTGGTCTCTCCCTTTAATCTTTTCTCATACTACGTCTAACTGGATTGTCTTTGGCGATACAATTTCTCAGCATACGATTCCCTCACCAAAAGTTATTTTTGTTGGAGGGTTTAGGCCTTTTTTTATCTCAGGAATAGGAAACAAAAAGCATTCTGCTGAAAACATGCTCATAACATTTAATGTGCTGAGACAGAATTGGACGTTTGAATAAGACAAACAAACATTGGGAAATCCTTCGAAATATGGTACTATAATGTTGGCTAAACTTAATTTGAACATTTAATGACATTTTTCAGTTACTGTAATAACCAGTATGGAAAGACGAAATAAAGAAGAATTAACTCAATCTGCGTTTAAATACATCAAGTAGTTGAAAGCTAAATTAGTTATTTTGTATGTCCTTTTACATCTATAAGACAACTAGATGGACAAAGCTCTTGACGACGCATTAAGGCAAGCCCCATTTAGTTTTCAAACCTGGAATTTTAGAGATGCCTTCGTCCCCAGCTAAACTAGCACAACCAGTACAACAACGTCCAGACTGTCTTGTCTTTTAAAAAAAAACAACAGTGAGCCTGGGAAGACAGGCTGTCTGAAGGATATATGAAAGAACCAATTGTAAAGTTGAACTAATTAGGAGGCCACGAATGAGACTCATGGACAAAAACTAGGGTCACAAGGTCAAACTGCAACCTGGTCATTAAGTGAGTTAGATATGAATAAGCTATTGTTGTCTTCCAAACTGTCTAATTTTGGGGGGCTTATAATTGAGTTTTACTTCATTCGCCACATGAACTTATTAACAGGAAGAATGCCGGTGTTCTACATGAATTAGAAATGATCGTGTGAATTGCCCTTCTTGTCATTACTTCTCACCCACAGTTTATTTAAAAGTTGTTGCACATCACGCTGTGGTGCGATCATAAATACTGTTGTTAAGCCAGCAGCCTACTAAAGCATTACTGCTTGTTTGTGAACACAGCCAAAATGAAGACAAATCAGACAAACTGTGGTGTGTGGTGCATGTTGCAAGACTTTTTCTTCCAAGGAATTTGGATCAGAAATGGCTCATGCTAAATATTTTCACTTGTCACATGGAAGCTAATTGTTAGCTGTATTTAGCTTTTCATACTCATAAACAGGCAGACAATCTCTTAGCTTTTGGCTCTGGTTTGGTTGACCAAATAGTAAGAAAACAAATGCTGTTGTTGTTCCTGGGTGTTGGACGGTAGATGTTTGACTTTCTGGAGCCAGTCATTTATTTTGTTTGTTCCCACTGGGCAGTGTACATTTAGCTTGTGTGAGATCATAAGCATGGAGTGTCAGCTGCCTATATGCGGGAATCAGTGAGAGCTATTGGGACGCAACCCTACAGAGTGGCTGACCAAAACTATGAGCTAAAATTGTCTCAAAGCTACAGGGCGCTACAGACTGTAGAGTTGACTGTAATACCAGCAACTCTTTCACATTATAGGAGGGGAACTTGCTGAAAGGACTGACTGATCTTGGGACGATAGTCTCCTCATTTCTTGCATTTTAAAACGTCTGATTTTGCTAAATAAAAATTATTATTGCTGTATTAACTGGGAATTACTGAAAGTGTTGGGTCTTTGTAAATTATAGAGTGTGGTCTAGACCTACTCTATCTGTAAAGTGTCCTGAGATAACTCTTGTTATGATTTGATACTATAGATAACATTGAATGAATGAAATTGAATTGAATTAACTGCCACAGACTATTATAGCCTGTAGTAATAGTTGCTGTTACATATGAGTTTTGCTTCAACCTCACCTCTCTCTCTCTCTCTCTCTCTCTCTCTCTCTCTCTCTCTCTCTCTCTCTCTCTCTCTCTCTCTCTGTCTTTCTGTCTCTCTCTTTCTGTCTCTGTCTCTGTCTCTCTCTCTCTCTCTCTCTCTCTCTCTCTCTCTCTACAGGAATGAATCACTCCCATGAGATGAGTTGGAGTGGCACTTCACTCTAAAAACAAACAAACTCGTCCCTCCCTTTTGGCGCTGATGTTTACAGAAGAACTGTTTGTGGCCCAGATTCAGGTCACAAATTGTTGCTGATAAATGAAAACCTCATGTCCCTTATTACTGATATTCATCCAATCCAACTGAAGGATTATATGTTCATGTAAGAACTGAGGCCATCTTCAATCTTATGAAAGAACTTTTAGATCAAGTTGGATAAACCCAGAAACAATTAGCCGTCTGATTGGAATTTTGTTTTTATTCCTCAAAACGTGACATTTCAGAACTGCAATGTCTCCACAAGACATGGCCAATATATCACTATTATAAAATAACCACTTCTAAAACATTTGTTACAGTCCAACTGCATTATTGCTTAAGCCACAAACTGTCTCACTTCTCCTAGCTTTAAGTTACTTTAACTGATTGTAAAAGATCCTGTGATGGCCGGATCACAACAAAAATAATTGTGCCTAGATTCAGTCAGAAAAGTCTGAACAAAAACTAGAGCTAAACACACAGATGACCCATTCTACCATAACAAACTGTCTTTCTGAAAACACACTTCTCAAGTCTGGGACAAAGTTGCGGGAATAAGTGGACAACATGCAAACGCAGACAGGCAGGAATGTTTGCTGTGACTCGTTAGTGACGCATTTGTTGTTGTGCTACGCTGCAGTGCACTTATTGTTGAGTAGGGACACTTCACACTTGTTGGGAGAGGAGGACGGAGAGAGTGGGGAGGGGGCAGCGGGAGAGGTTTTGCTGTGAGAATGAAAAGCCGAGGGTGTTCTCCTTTCGTTTCCTTCTTTCCCTGAAAGCCACCCCCACCCCTTCCCTTAGTCTGTCTCCCTTCCACTCCCCCAACACTCATGTTGTTCCTAATGTCTTTCCGGTCCAGGGGTAGGACCTGTTCCCACCCCGTGTGGGACACCCCTTGGACACACACAATGAAAGCACACCCTGCTCCATATACAGTCCTACATGTTGTCTGGCCTGATTCTTCATGTAGAGAATACGCTTTGAGGTTTTAAGAGATTGTACAGCATATTCCTCACATTTTAGGAAAAGTCCTACCATCATAACATCATTCATCATTCAAACTCTAAAATATAGATTGTCTTTTGGCAGCGACATGATTTTTGAACTATGATGTGACTGTTTTTTAACCTTTGTAGCTCTGAGGTTTGTTATAAGATCTTGCTTTTTGCAGGAAAGGTTTTCTATTCACTGTGATCCACTAGTTTACATTGGCTGGCATTTTCGAACTACTGCTGACGATGCTGTGCTAACAGTTTTACTACTTCAGGATCAGTATTTGCTTGTTTTGGGTTCAAATCCCTTTTTCTTCCAGCCAGAACATAATAAAAAAAAAACTTGTCTGGTCTATCACTAACAGTGGGACAAAGAGGACAGTTGTCCCATATATGACCAGAAACAAATGTGAACATGCTAAAAAAGGACTTATTTTGCCATCACTCTTTTGACTTTAAGAGGCATTTCCTGTACTTCCAATGGCATTTTGCCCAGACCTCCCATTAAATACTGATCTGTCCTCACATAGACATCTGAGTGAAGATAAAAATGTGATCAATGAGCGATTTCAAAATGTTTCAGTATGATAGAGGGGAATTAACATCTTTCAACAGTGTCTGTTATGTAAGCTCCTGGCCGAGCACTCTGTTTTGGATAAGCCAACAAAATAGATTGCACAAGGACAACGTTTGGAATAAACCTTTCTAGTGCACCGCTGAGCAGGAGGGAACACAAAGCTTGTTTCCTGTTTGTGTCACATTCAAACCCCTCCCCTCCATTTCCTTCCCTCATGGTTTGATTGTGCACCTGCACCTAAAGGCCAGCATAAACGCTTTCAGCTGCTCGCCGCACGACTGGACACTGAATGCATCAGCTGCACAACAACACATGTGGGGAAACAATACAGCCCGTGGGTGAAAACAAGTTTGTTTTTCAGTGATCCTTGACAGAAAGAATAGAAAGTCCAGGAGGCCCTCAGATTCCATTGCATTCTTCTTGTTTGGTGTTGACTGTTTACATTTGGTCACTGGGATCAATATAGATGTTACATCCAACTTATTATGTAGAGGAATGAAAGGAATGTGACCAGCTACTCTACTCTTTGATAAACTATATTGTGGGTCACAGTGACGGATGCAGTAGTATTAAAAGTGCACTGCAGTTATTGAACAAGGTTCTCTGAAAAAAAATATACTCTAAAACGCATTTTTCTTTAACTTTTTTTGTTTAGTTCTTTTTAAATGTGACAAACTGATTGATATCACAATATGTCCCCACTGTATGACAATATGTTTGATGCCTGACAAGCTGTTCCAATTGGAGATTAGCTAGCTAGTTAAGAACTTTATTGTGCACAGTGTGGGCAATTGTTTTGGCTTCACCACACAGCGTGAAAATCAATAAAATTCAACTGACTATTGTCTTGCTGACAAATGAAAGGAACAGGTGTGGACAAAGAATGCCACACTGCTCTCTGCTGAATCCATTATATGACATAATCATCAACAAGTTATGAGGTTATAGAAAAACAAGAATAAAATGCAAGAATAACAAGGTCAACAATTAGAGGTCAAATTCCCCTTTTTTATGGAAAAAGAATGAGGTCATGGATATGAGTGGTTATGGTAACATACGGTTCGTGACACAGGCACTGAGCAGTCATTAAAATATTTGAAATTAGTCTGGATTAGCAATTATCATGAACACAGCACAAGCCAATAATATCTTCCATGGCCTCGGTACAAAAACCCCCCATTATTATATCATTATACGTTAAGTCACTATACTTTGGTTGGCAAGGTAACAACACTTTTACAGATGGACCCTCTGTATTGTAGAATTAACTTTTAATTTTTGACAAGCGGCCTTGTGCAATTGTACAGAGGCGTTAACATTTTCAGCAACAGGTTTCCTATTTGACTGTGCCTGAAACCAAAGTTGGCATGAGGATCGTCTTAAAAAACATTGTAACTTGAAAAAGTGATTCTTTTTTTCCTCTTGTATATGAAATCATACTGTAGGTGAGTGTGAGTTCCTAAGGGCCTTATGCGCCACTGCTAATTACTCAAAGACAGAAAACATGGCTTTGTCCTGTTTCTTGCATCAGGCCTGGTTGCACTCTGAGATTATTCTCTAAACTGATATGATTGATCAGTCATTGTATATCTGCAGGAGGTCTTTTAGATTATTTTGTTTAAACCACTAATGAGTGCAGCATTTTAGTCATTGTGAAGAAGTGAGAGGGGAAAACAAGTTTTGCATTTTGACTAGTGCAGTAAAATCCAATCATTGTAAAGAGTAAAGGTCAGTTTGCTTAGAAAACCCCAACCGAATTCCTTAGAAAGAATCCAATTTGGTTTGGACGAACGTGTAGCAGAACACACACACACATACACACACACTCACACTCCCTCCCACTAAATCCAGTGCCACATCTGCAGACAGTGTAGGAGTGGTTTACAGTAAAAACTACCGGAGCTGCAGTGAAATTACAGAAGAAAATCAAAACACTCAAAGACCGTGCTCGCTCCCAGATGTATCTTTACTTTTGTTTTTAGTAAGAGTGTGGGCAGCTCACATCCCACCTCAGACATCCACTGGGCTTAACGCTTTATTGGGAAGACTGGGAAGCAGCAGAGTGGGCACTTCATAGTACAGATATAGAACTGAAAGGAAGGCAAGAGTGCCTACGCTGTGTCTTTAAAAAACAGTTACATGAATATGTGTTTCACTGACTCCTTTTTAAATATTTACTTTGCATGGGTTGTCAGCTTTAATTAGACAGTAAATAGGGTCATGAGAGGAGGGGTAATTGAGACCAAGAGAGGCGAGGAGACAGAGGAGAGACCAGAGTCAGACCTTTACATTACAACTAAAAAATTAAGCCACATATGCATCTGGATACGAAAATATCTTAAAAACAAAAAAAAAGTGTTTCTGTTGTTACAAAATTCTGTCCCTGCAGGGACTGTTTTGTATATTTCACCCACGCAAAATTGTGCACGTTTCCAAAAAGGTGCAAGTCATAGCTGTGACAGCAACAATTTAAATGTCTGCATGTGTTTTTAGTCACCCCAAATCCAAAATTTACAACGTGTCTATCTTCTAGAGATATAAAAAAAACAAAACAATAAGAGCATGTTGCTTACCTACCTACGTACATACCTACAGCGTAGATTCAGTGCAGGACCATAAATTAGCCTTGGCCATCAGTACATATGACTGAGGTTCAGTCCCTGTTGGAATTGTCTATGCTGTGATTCATAGGTTTTTCATGGATTTGGTGGAAGCAAGTTTGTAGTTTTTGGCAGAGCATTTAACCTGAGAAGGATTGGGGGAAAGGTTTCCCCTGCTTGACGTCTTTTCACAGGTACTTATCATATTTTATATGCTCCCTACACTGTAATATGACTCTAAATATTTCAAATGGATGGACAGAAGACCCTTAAAAAATCCTTCAGATGTTCAAAAAAAGTTTAGCTTTTGCTTCCTACCTTTTATGTAAAGCAGATGTAGCTCAGTGTGAGGAATGTAGGGTTATATACAATGAGAATGTAAAGTGTGTGTGTGTGTGTGTGTGTGTGTGTGTGTGTGTGTGTGTGTGTGTGTGTGTGTGTGTGTACCTCTCATCCTCAGAGGATATCTGTGTGACATGGAAGTTTTAAGGGCACATCCAGGAAACAGGCCCTCTGTCCAACTATCATCCATCACCAGTCCCACACGAAGAGACGGAGGGGTCAAAACTGGAGGAGGAGGAGGAGGAAGAGGAGGATGAGGAAGGAGTTGATGAGGAGTGTGTCTATTGGCTTCACTTGGAGAGCGGGCAAAACCAATGTGTTCCTTAAATTAGTTTAACAGTTATTTTTTAGTTCAAGTAACCAAAACACAAATGGTTATTGGGTATAAGACTGTTTACATCTAGGCAACAGTTCCTCTGCTTGATTTGATGCCTCTTGATGTGTTCATATCTGTTCCTAGCAGCAGGAGAAAGCACACACAGATGACGACTGACGTTCAAATCTTAGTCATGGGTTACATAATAAACACCTGCATGTTCCCTGTCGTTTTAATCAATAAAAGCCAACACAAAGACTAAGCAGCAAAACAAAAGAAAAATGTTAAATGCTATACAAGCTGGCATACGTCCACAGCTGTCTGCCAACCTGACTCATAATGGAGCACCTGATGAGCACTTCCTGTCATTAAAGTACATGGCTTCTGTTGCCGTGGGTGAAAGTGATTCCCTTTTCTCTGGTCTTAATGGTTGCTATAGCAACACAATTCACAGGTCACAAGGTTGAACAGAAAGATGGATCACTTCAAGGAAACAGCAGAGTAGCGTGAGTGACTAAATGAGTCAATGAGCACCCAAATGAATGGGGAATAGTGTGCATATGTTTTGTTTCTGTTCTTTTCATTGGGACGGTGATGGTCTCGCTTTGCCAGACCTTCCTCCAGAGCGCTGCGAAGTGATTCTTTTCTCTAATACAGATGATGCTGAACTGAGAACTGAGCCTCCTAGCAAGCATGCTAACTAACTAGCTAGCCAGCCACTAAATTGGTAGTCTCGCATTGCTAGATCTTCCTCCACAGCGTTGCGTAAGAGGGTCTGGCTAGTCCACACAGCGTTCCGGGATGGGAGAAAAACATGCTCTGGTTATTGGCATTTCTTTAAACCAATCATAATCGTCTTGGGCGGCGATGTGCGCCGGACGAAGCAACGGTGCCTCTGCAAAATAGCCTCGGGAAGGATATTATTGTGTACATGTGTACGTTCAAAGGTTGTTTTAGTCGTGCAACAGAAAACTCCGATTGGACAGATAGTCTAGCTAGCTGTCTGGATTTACCCTGCAGAGATCGGAGGAGCAGTTAACCCAGAGGCGGCGCCAGGGAGGGGCTAGGGGGTGCTGTAGCTACCCCTAGGATTGCCATAGCACCCCCTTAGCACCCCCAAGAAATTGCTGTGGTTGATTTAAAAATAAATAAAAAATCGTTAATGTGTAAATAGTATAATTTATATTTGAAAAACGAATAAATACATTAATAAAACAAACCGATTATTTTTAGGCTAAAAAACACAGGTGATCTATTCGGCCAAAGGGTGCAGCACACATTGAACTTTTGACCTTACTTCCACAGTAACGTATTCACAAAGAAGAAGAAGAGCTCAATATTTGGAGCCGTTAGGATTAGAGAAGTGAGTCTAACGCTAGCAATGGATAGTTTTTTACTCCCTAAACGTCAAGGTGTGGAGACTTTATCAAAATCTGTAAATGAGACTGAGAGATATGGTGAACTTGTCACCAACCGGGACGAAGAAAAGCGGCCGGAGGAAGGTGACCTGACCACGGCTGTGATTGCAGCTGAGGATGCTTAACATCACCCTGCTGTACATGACATTAGACCAGAGGATCGCATAGCCAGGCCACAGTAGGTGAGTCAGCTGATAGGGGTCCATGCAAGAACTTTACTCTTATCTCTGTCTCGTAGAAGAGCATTACAGTGAACATGTGTTTTACAGAAATGTGAATAAATGGATCACCGAATCTAAAGTTATACAGCGCATTGGACATCGGTTTATTTTTAGCCCAGAAAACGTGTTCACCCTCAGTGGCTTATTTAGATATATTAAGTCACTACAGATATGACTACATTATTTTGACCATACGTGCAAGTGTGAAAACTTGGGTGGTGTATTTGGCCTGCTGCATTAATCTTCTGAGCCACTGTATGAGAGCTGCAGTAATGATTGTTTGAACCCGGCTTGTTGGCTGGTATTTGAAATATGTTTGGTGGGCTAATCAGAGTTCTATGGTGCTGTTGTATCTGCAACTTTAAATCAATCTCTCTCGTTCACTCGCTTAGTAAACCGCGGCGGAGGTGGGTGGGCATCTGCGCGAGTGTGTGTAACGTTAGCCTATTTGTGTCAAGGGAAACTCAAAATTTCAGAGTACCCTCACTGAAACGTCCAGCAACCCCAAAGCACCTGGTGCCGCCATTGAGTTAACCATAGTCATCATAAATCGACTGGAATTAAAGTAAAATTACAACACAAAGAAAGCAGAAGGTACCGGAAAGTCATCCGGTACGAAAAGAGTGACATCTGGCGGAATTTCCGGCGGCACCGGAGCAATCCCGGAAGTGGAACGCCATGGATATAGACTAGGACGGTGATGACAAAGGGTATATCGATGCAGCTCAATGCACATGAGTGAGACATGTACTCGTGTTTTTGAGAAGTCAAAGCATCTATAAAAACTGAGGCCTGTTGACTCAGCTGACAAAAGTGCAAAAACTGTCTGAGGATCTTTTTGTCTATTAAACGCATACAATAATCCAATTACTGTGCATTATTTAAAATCTCTACACTTTATAAGCCTATTTTTTACCACTAACTCAAGAAAAAGCAGTAGAACTGTTTAGCATACATTTTCCCTTGCTTATTTTCCATATCTTATGACCTTTGGGGTCTTTCTTTTCTCGAGCTTAGTAAATTTGACACATATTGTCTCCACGCAGGGTCAGGGGGCTTCCAGGAGATGAATCAGTCAGACCTCTTACTGGAAGCCTGTGAGTCACCCGTCTGCACCCCCCCCACACACAATCCACCCCTCTTCTCCCCTTATGATATATCCCACATATCAACCTGGACTGTCCTCATGCATGTCTCTCGGTTCAGATCCTCTCACATGTCAACATAAATGCAAAAGGGATTTATTTGAAGCAGGTCGGTATGTAAGTGCATGCATTCCTCAGAGAAAAGAATGTCACCACAAAAGCCTCCCGTCCCTCTGCCCCAACACCATTATACCCCAACCCCTCCCTTCCCCCGATTCTCGGGTTCTCCCCCTTCTTCTCCCTTGTTTCTCGAACCTTAATGATCTCACCCAGCTGTCTCTGTGTAATCCCACCCACACTCACTACAGCACATACGTCTGTTGTTGTTGCCGTTGCTGCTGGTAGTGGCGGCTGACATCATTTGTTTTATGTCGCTGTTTCCTGGAAATCCAAACCATGCTGCCAGTCAGAAGCTTTTTCACAATGTTTTTTTCTGTCATTTTGTTTTAACTTAATAATGTAATGTAGGCCTACTAATTGTAAATGATTTAACATTTAAGTTAAATTAATAGCTTTTTACTTTACTGTAGAGTTGGAAATAAAAAAAAGTACAGTTGCACATTACATTGGGCAACCGGGGTTCCAAGTAGAAAGTAGAAATCCTATTAATCAAACAGACAAAGAACTAGATGAAGGGGACAAAACATTAGAAACACCATTCAAAACAATGCAACACAAGACAACAGCAATTGTGGCCTCAAAAACCTAAAATTGAGTTGAATCCTCTCTGACACCATCTCAACAAAAACTTAAGCCTGCAATAATAGTTGTTTTTTTTTGGCCACTTGGGAACAACAGAAACACTACACTGACATATTTCCTGTTAAATTTATATCAACATTAGCATTCATGTGGAGTCAATAATAAATCAATGAATAGCTCTTGTTTGAGCTCTTCTTTTGGTCACCACTAACTCCTGAGGGAATTGATCTGGCTCTTTAGCTGCTAAATGCTCCACTAGCTGTTTTGCTAACTTTATCTTTCTAAGCAGGTAGCATTAGCTTAGCATTTATAGGTTTTTCGCTAATAACCGCTGCCTGCTACACCTGAAATTGACACTTTGAGAGCAGTGAGAACGAACCAAAGCTGTTAAGTTGCAGACCTGGGTACCAAAATAATTATGTGTTAGTCACATTTCCTAAAGATGATCATTTGTTTAGGAAATGTCTGAGTTCTCTGTAACACAATCTTTTTAATTGCTGTGTCAAACAAAATGTATTGTCAGATCATACTGGCACAGGCGCGTCTCCAATAAAATTAAAAGTCACAAACATTTCTCATTTAAACTATGCTCGCTCCTTGTTATCTAATCTAAGGGTATTCACAGTGAATTTACAATAGCATTGCATCAGATTTCACGTAAAAAAAAAACTTTGCTTGACAGTGTATGTTGGCATGGCGACTAAGAATCAAGGACATGACTCCTACTTTCACTGTTTTTGCTTCAGTATCTGTATGAGTAGTTTTAATGAATAATGTGAAAATCAGAAATGGGGGATGAGTGCTTCTCTGGTTTCCCTAAATAGTGTGCAGACAAAAAGCAGACACAACCTAAACTCAATTAAACCACCTTTTTATTAAACCAATTAAGCCTCTGAAACCATATGGCTTATGTTTGAATCCTGCAGGATGTCCCCCTCCTGTTACTCCATTATTACATTCTCTCTCGTTATAAGACAATTAAGTCTTTAAAGGTCCCATGTTATGCTAATTTTCAGGTTCATACTTGTAATTTGGGTTTCTACTAGAACAGGTTTACATGCTTTAATGTTCAAAAAACACTTTTTCTCATACTGTCTACCTGTATTCACCCTCTGTCTGAAATGCAACGTTTAAGCCCTCATCCAAAAAAGCCCAGTCTGCTCTGATTGGTCAGCGTTTGCAGCCGGGGAATAACTGTAACGGCACTTTTTAGTATTGTTGTGACATCACAACTGTATGGAATTCCTGCCTGTCCTGTGTGCATGTATCTATGGATTGAGCCTTTTGATACTTTTGCAGTATTAATATAGCACCTCGACTTGCTTTATAATATAAAAAGACATGGACCATGGACTTCTTACAATGTGGGACCTTTAAAGTCATACTAAAAAGGCAGTGAATTCTTTGGGAACCATTTCAAGCCCAAGAAAGTTTATTGTCACTCTACCATACAATGATAAATAAAAAAGGTTTTTAAAGGTCTTACAAAAGGTGTGTTTTCAGAACATAAAACTAACTTTGTTCATTACTTATTCAAGAAGTTTTCAACAGAATGAAACAAGTGATCAGAGAGGGGACGTGTGACAAACACCCAAGGTGGGATTCAAATCAACATCACATGAAGATGGCTGCCAAATGCAAAAGTAACTGTGGTGGTGGCGTTGACGTCATGGGGACCGCCAGTTGAGGCTTATCTTATTTACATTGACATCCTTGATCTCATATGCCACTCTGACAGGAAGTCTTCCTCAAAAGCACTCTGGCAGTCGTGGGCGTCAAGCAGCCAATCGAAAATCTAAGTCTCATGAGGGCCCTTACCAAGCGCTGCAACGGTCAAGTATCACCGGATGGAGATGCGTGTGTGTGTGTGTGTATGCATGCATGGGCATACTACCCAGCCGGAAGCTGTGCGCTTGGATGCCTGGTGTAGGAGTTGGGTTATTGAAATGAGAAAACCCTGCAGCCTGTAAGAATCAGAGATCAGCTATTCTCGCCTAAACGGTGATGTGTCAGAATGTAAGAGGCGTCAGTGATCAAAAAAAATGAGCGCCGCCCACAACGTCAGCAGGGCTTCGCTGTAAATCTAACGCGGTGTTTATGTAATTTGATGTTTATGCAATGAAAAGGACTGGACTGTGCTGAGGTGGATGGCAGCAGTGCAGTGGCAGTTGAGGGGGTGGGATTGGTGTGCACCCACCTCGCTTTAATTACCATATTTCAGAGGAAATTAGACTGTTGGAGGGAGCATAGTATATATATTTAGAGTATATTCTAAACATTTAGAGAAAGAGATGAGGTGTGTTTTTATACTCTGCAAAAGTAAAATGAATGTTGCTCCTAGTAAACCTGTTAACCCATAAGCCTAAAAAGACCCACATAGGAACGAAAAACTACGTCGCTACGAGTCACTGTTCCTGTTGTTACATGAAAACCTAACTTAGATAATTGTCTTGTTTTTACTTCAATTTAGGGATAACTTTGTGTTATGGGTGGAGTATTTCTCCAACCTTGTGGGATTGTTAAATCCTTTCAAAACCCCAGCGGATATCAGGAAAATCACTGTCATCAAGACTGTTTTTCTTAATTCTTGAAAAATTTTTTATTGCAACAACATGTAATTATAGTTTCTGTAAATAAAAAAGAATCCTGTAAATTACCACTTTGCCCATACTGCATGCAGTGTTGAATAGTGTACACACTACAGTACAGCTGAGAGTCAACAACTGTGTTTATAGATTTACTCAAAGGTACAATTTAATGGATTACCAATAAACAGTTACACATTAGGGGATTGCGAGAACGTCTATGACGAGGTATAATTACCTGTAAGCACCAGTCTGCTGGGAGTGTGTTCATTAACTTTACACACAAACATTTGTATGAAAAAGTGGTATGTGACATGGTATGTTATGTGATAAGTGAATGAAATCTTGAATACACACACAACCAACAAAACTTGATTAAACCAGCTTTCAACTGCACACAACAATGACACAGCTTCACCAAAAAAATGAAAGCTGCACTATCCAATACATTGTATATTACCACCACATTATCACCTTCTTATATACAGTCTATGGTTATCACCGAACTCTCCAGTTCTCCTCAGTTCAAAGGAGGTAAGTAGGAAAAAAAAAACTCAAATGGACAGTAGCCTACGTTATGCTACAATATATGCAATGCTTAAATACTACTCCCTTATGTTTGCTAACATACTGTAGTAGCTTATAGAATAGCTAGCTAATTTCCTTCTTAGATGGAGGGTTATCGCTAGGCTACATCTGTGTGTTGTAATCTTGAATCCTACTAGCAACTCTCACTGACAGCGCCTAATGAAATTATTTCCAAGTAAAAAACATAACACATAAGAAGCATAGGCTACTCTTCCAAACTCTTGCTTTTAGGTAACTGAGACCAACTTACAACCGCACACACACACACACACACACACACACACACACGCGCACACACACACACACACACACACACACACACACACACACACACACACACACACACACACACACACACACACACACACACACACAAATTCCGAGAGGAAACCGTACACCTTCCATATTTTAGCTCTCCAACAAAAACATTCGCGGCCCCTGGTTGCGGTTGAAAAGAAAGAAGTCGACGGGACGGCGAGCCAGCCAATCACAATTTCCGGTGATTTCGATTTTTCGACTGCTCCAATGCGATTGGCTCGTGTCGCCCCAAGAGGCTCCCTCCCCCGTGCAGCCATTGGCCGGTTTTCCCGGCTCTATGGAAGTCATTTGAATACGCCTCGCTTTGAGGCTCATTTCCAGCGCTGCTGGTTCAAATAATTGACTCAAATATCAAGAGCGGAGACACACAATGGAGGGGAGCACGGTGCAGGCACACTGCTGAAAGACTTATCTGTATGTTACACACCGTGCAGCTTTATCCCGGTGTGAGGAGGACAAACTGCGGAGATTACTAACAGTTTGGTTAGTCTAGTTTCTTCGCGTTTTCATCTGTTTCTACTGGTGAAAAAGATTGCATTCGGACTTGAGCTGCATCACATCAGAGGTAAGTTGTGCAGGGTGTGGATGACGGGGTTTATTAGAAACAAACTTCATTTTTGTTGGAATTAAGATTCATTTTCAGAAAAATATTTTTACGGACGAAATGAAAATCTGGTACGGTAACGTTGGAGACGTTTAATAGGGTGATAGTTGGCATATATTTGACTTAACAGAATTGACGTTTAGTCACAAAATTGTTTTTCCCAAGGTTTTATGCCATTGCCTTAATGCATTTAGCATCGCTGTGTTGCCCACATTATTTTTTAATTAAGATTTATCTCGTGGATATAACATTTAATTTAACAAAATGAAACTTAAATCAGACTATCATGTTAACTGCAAAGCTTGATCTTGTGATATTTAAAGATAAAAAAAAACTAAACAATGCTAACTCTATCCTGCCTCCTTTTGTATTTTCTTCCTCCTAAGTTAACTACTTTCGTTGTTGTTATTGTTTTTCCACCCATGTGAGTTTATAATTATGTTGGCTGTCAGACACACTTACTCACCAGCACCTGTGATAGGACTGTGGTTACACAGCATGGCTTTTTCACAGTCAGCTTTTACTTTTACTGTGTTATGACTCAGTCGGAAACCCATAATGTAGACCAAGCTGTGTGTGTGTGTGTGTGTGTGACTAACAGATTGTGGATCTGTAGGGAAAAGAGAAAAGAATGAGAGAAAGTGTGTATACTTGTGGCCAAACAGACTTTAAATAGCCATATTCCCTCCACACACTTCTATAAACCAATGGTCCCTAAACTTGCCAAAATGAATGCCTCAGTTGTCCCTTACTTTGCAAGTGTATGCCACAGGGTACGTAAAATAAACCCTAAGTTAAATGGTTTAACTTATTCAGTGATAATAAATAACACAATGGCAGACTGAAGAACGCAAGCAACATTTTGGGCTTCAGCTGTTCTCAAAACAGTTGTTTTATCTTGAGTTACGTTTTCCAACTTTAATCTTAATATACATTGTGTGTGTTGGGCAGTGTTGTGTGAGATCTGTAGTATTACAGACAATAGAAAATGTGTGTGAGAAAACCCCTTACACAAGCTTACGTTTATTATATCCCAGCAGCAGAGGAGATAATGGGTCTTTATCCTTTCTGACACTAGGTTAATACTGTACTAGCCTACCAGATCATACGTGTGTGTGTGTGTGTGTGTGTGTGTGTGTGTGTGTATACACTACACGCACTTCTAGCCCTATGTGTGTGTGTTGATCCTACACACAAGGACATGCGTGCTTGTGTGCAATGTGTGTGGGAACAAAAGATAAAAACAGAGACCAGCAGTGGCTGAATTGTATTCCACATATCTCTCCATCCAATCTGAACATGGTGTCTGTATCCGGCTCTGTTTGCCTGTCTATCAGATTTAGTTGCAGATGCAGGTTTGGAAAGTGGTCAGTGGGTCCCAGCGCCTGGTGTTTTGACAGTGGCTGAAGGCCTCATCTGACCTGTAGGCTTACTCAAGCGTGAGTGGAGCGTTTTGTTTGAGCTCTGCACTGTATCCTCCTACTTTAGTTTGGCACGTTCTGGTCTGGTGATAATGATGTTTTTAAAGTGATTTAAACAAAGTGAAGGAAAACCACCCCAAAACACAAAGGATTATAGGTATGCAGGTTCCTTTGATCGAACAGTTAACTAGAATTAAATAACATCTTGACCAAGGCTGTATTCACATGTTTTTAAAGCAGCCATATTATGCTCATTTTCAGGTTCATAATTGTATTTTAAGGTTGTACCAGAATAGGTTTACATGGTTTAATTTTCAAAAAACACCGTATTTTTGTTGTACTGCACTGCTCTCTCTCACTGCTGCAGATCCTCTTTTCACCTGGTCTCTGTTTTAGCTACAGAGTGAGACCTCTTTTCTTCTTCTTCTTCTGTACTATCTTTGATTGCACTGCACATGCCCAGTAGCTCAGATGTAGATCATGTCAGCTAGCTAGCTCCATAGACAGTAAAAGAAAGGCTGTTTCTACAACTTTGGTCAGTTACAAGGCAGGATTAGCTGGGAGACTTCTAAATGAGGGCGCACATGGAAGTAGTTCTTTTGTAGATTATGGTGAACTTGTGTGTGTTGTAGCAGTGCTTTGCTACTGAGAACGAGGTAGCATGCTAGCGTTAGCATGCTAGCGTTAGCATTAGCGTTAGCATGCTAACGCTACGAGCTAATGGTTGCGGTTAGCCTGCTCGTTTCGGCTTGTGACATCACAAGCCGTGCCGATTTTGAACAGCTCACCCAGAGACTGAAGACAGGACACATTCAGAAACCGTATCTCACTCTAAACAGCATGGATGGATTTTTTTCAAAGTTTGTATGTGTGTGGAAGCACCAGAGACACAACATAACACCCCAAATCCCAGAAAAAGTGTTTTTTTCATAATATGGGCACTTTAAGGCTCTGACACACCAACCTGACGGCCGACCATTGGCAGAAAAGGCAGTCGGACTGATCATTCGGCTCCCGTCTCCCCGAGTCGGTCCAAAAAGTGCCTCAGAACACACCGAAGTGACGCCGACTTGAGCGTACGTTCTGCGCGTGCGCGAGACGTAATACGTCTCCATAACAGCAGGCAGCGCTAATCTGTGATGTCGCCCTAAAAATGAAAACCGGATATGACCGAACATCTCTCCAGACCTAGTAAACACAGAGCACGCTGTCGTCAGTCATTGTTTTCATCAGAGAGTGTTGATAGTAGTCAAGAAGGATCGTTGTTGTCATTACTTGCTGAACGGAAGAAAATACGATGGCTAGTAATAAGAAGATACTGGCGTTGTCAGCTCCGGTTTTCTCGTGCACTGATTCGCTAGTCAAGGGCTAGCACTCCACCAATCAGATTGGTCATTGAGTCCGACTGCCCACTGGCCGATTCAACAAGTCAAATCGGCCAAAATGAACACCGACTGCTCTGACTGACGACGGCACGGAACACACCGAACAGACTCGAGTCAACGACCTCGCCAGACTGTCCGACGGCCGATAATCGGGTTGGTGTGTCAGCGCCTTTAAATACAGAAGAGGAGACAAGTCCATTAGTAGACTGAAGTAGGCCTGAAACTAATTACTTTCATTCTTAATTGATCTGCAGTTTGTTTTTTTATTAATCAATTGGTCCATAAATGTCAGAAAATAGTGAAAAATGGCCATTACAATTTCCTTTTGTCCAAGGTTGTGTGTTCAAATGTCTTGCTTTGTTTAAGCAACAGACTAGAACCCAGAAAAAAACTACTTAGGCTAAACCAATTAACCGATTATCAAAACAGTTGCAGAATTATTTTCTGTCGATCGCCTAGCTAATGAATGGCATGGCAAGGAAACGGTGATATCCCAGATTGGAGAAACATATTCCGGGGTTTGGTCTGCATAGAACTTTTTAAGGCTGGTTGGTCCAATAGCTGTGCCACATTCACCAAAACTTAAAAATTTCTGCAATAATACAGTGTTACTTTAAAATGCTCCACTGCCAAGTTGCACTTTCAACAGCAGAATCAGTGCGAGGTGGTGCTAGGTGGAAGGTAACGTAGCAGTAGACAAACTAGCTAGGCCTGATTAAAACCATCCTTTTGATTAGCATCATTTAAAGTGACCAACTGATAGTGTAGTAAAGTCTCAGTAGGCCATGTTTGAGGTACTTCCTCACAAAATGAAAGGACAATTCCGGCGCAAAAGGAATCTAGGGGTTTTTAACAGATGTGTACCCACTCGATCGTTCTCTGGGACATGATTTCATGCTAATCGAATGTGTTTGTAGCTTGAAACAAGCTAGCGCGGACCGCTTACAACGCTAGAATTCGGGGCACAGGGAAAGTAAAACCAAATCGCTATTTATACCACTAAAAAGGCTCAAAATATAACCACACTTCAATGGTAGCATAATGAGGGTTCCTAAATGTTAACCTAAGCATTGAGAACTTTGTAAGTGTACAGACAGTTTATTACAAAGAGATTATAAAGATAGTCGCATTCTCGTATACAGGCGGCCGCCGTCTTGGGAGCTACTGTCTTTCTAAACTATCCTGTACGCTTACAATGTTCTCAATGCTTCGGTTAACATTTAGGGACCCTCATTATGTTACCGTTGAAGTGTGGTGATATTTTGAGCCTTTTTAGTGGTATAAATAGCGATTTGTTTTTACTTTCCCTGTGCCCCGAATACTAGCGTTGTAAGCTAATCAGCGGTCCGTGCTAGCTTGTTTCAAGCTACAAACACATTTGATTAGCATGAAATCATGTCCCAGAGAACGACAGAGCGGGTACACATCTGTTATTAACCCCTAGGTTCGTTTTGCGCCGGAATTGTCCTTTAAGATAAGACTGCTAATTGAGGCATCATAGATTTATTAATGTGGCCTAAATGGCATTTGTAAGTCAAGTATAGTCACTTCTCCTCCTACAGATTCAAGTTTGAGTTTGAAATCCTCTAAACAGCAGTGAGTTCCTGTGTATGGTAGTCCTGTTTAAAGGGTTAACTCTTGTACGTGTGGAACTTGTCTAGTGTGCAGCTTTGACAAAACCACGAGTAAGTGATATGAGAACAGCCTGGACTTTAACCTCAATCTTTGTAAGGAATAAGGCTGACTGCGAAGGGTTTTCCCTCAGACTAACGCACTCGTCTTGCTCACACGCCTTACCTGCTGTAACTTATTAGTGTCAAAGTACATAAGGTACAAAGTAGAACAAAGATAACGTTGCATTGCTTTGGCCTTTTACCACACTGATAAATTGTTTTACAGGTCCTCTTTATCAGGTGCTTTTCTCTCACGCCATGTGTCCACATTGTGTTAACCCACATGCTGAACTCTGTCTAACAGTCTTTTCTAGCTTCTAGCCCTGCTTAAAGGCCGCACATTTGATTAGACGTCACACAAAAAGCAGGAGCATTTGCAAACAAATCTTCTCTTGTTCCTTTCAGCTCCTGTAAGGATCAGGGGGTTTCACCACGGACTATTATTAGGTCAGTGAGTACGTAGATGCTCTCTGGGGTCAGTTGGCTTTCAATAAGGAGAATTTATACTGACTTAGATAGCTGCAGAGTGCTTGCACACCACCATGCATGAATATACTGTTTTCTTCTGTACTATGTGCATGCACTACATGAGAGCTGCTTGAGCCACGTGCAGTTATATCGGTTTATGTCAATACGCAAGTTTCGATATGCTCCTTTTACCAAAGTCAGATTCCTGTATCTTGTTTATTGCACTTAGCAAATACAAGTGTGGATTTATGGCACATGACCTCACAGTAGATTATGTCTGTCAGTTCACACCTTACAGAGGAATGAGAAAGTTGGCTTTATGCTGGTTTGACTGATGTGAAAATGATCCCAGCCTCAGTTCGTGCAAAGACAGGGCCTCACACGGCCTGACGGTGGCAAACAGAGTGTGTGAAAGCTGCTGTGTGAAAGCTGCTGTGTGTGTCTGATCTGCTGTGGTCTGCTCTGATCTCTTCCTGAGGGTCTTTGTGTGGTTGTTAATGCCATGACAGGATAGATAATACCTCTATTGTTGAAGACCTCCCCCTCATTCTCCCCCGCCTGTTATAACTAGCCTCAGCATAGATGGGTGTACCTTTTTTTTTTTTTTTTTTTTTTTTTAAAAACACATTGTGTGATTTAGGAAAAAACTAGTCTGAGTAAGGTTGAAGGATTTAGGATTTTTCTGGAACTAATTCAATTGAAGTTAGCCTTAAGCCATCGTTGTTTCTGTTAGCCTAATCTGCAGGGATCCATCAAGGAAGCCAGTCCAGCTACAAACAAATGCGCTTGACTTCCCCCTAATCAATTTATTCCTGTCAGGGTGAAACAAAAAAAGCTTTTTTAACATGCTTTATTGATTTTAAAAGCCAGGCATTCACATACAGTAGGATGATATTTGACAACTGTCACATGTATTGACACCACCAAATGGTCTTTGAAGCAGTTTGGACAATTTTCCCTGCTTTAAATCTATTAGCAGATAATATTTGTCTGCAGCTCCATCAAACGTTCAATTAGTTTTGACCTTTTGATGAACCAGGTTATGACATTTCAGGCACCAGACACTACAGTCTGTGCCATTTGTCAAACACGAGATATTGTCTGTTGTGTCACATTACGAAATGGATGCCAGTTGCAGGGAAGATGCACTATAAAGCGTGCAATGTTTATAAAGTATCTTTTTTATTTTTTTATTTTTTTTTAAGTTCAGAACAGGAGCATGAAACTGGATCCTTGTGGTTTTGTGTTCTAACAAAACTACACATTTCTGCCCTTTCCTGTATTTTTTATTACCACATCAAACCCCTTTTGTAAGGCTGCAATTTTTTCAAAGTTTACAAACAAGGGAGTTTAAACAATGCTTTCAATATGAAATTATGCTCAAACACCATCATTAAGGCATCCATAGAGAGTCCAACCTATGATTAAGAGAGAGTAAAATTTCAGCACTGCAGCATGGAAGCCACAAACTATCCAAAGGGTCAACATTTCAGGAAGTCAGTCTGGAAAAACCCAAGATTGGATTTAAATTTGTAGACATGTTTTCCATTTGTTTAAGGTCACCTTCCAGTACAAACACAAGAGAAACGCAGCATCCAAACTGGAGTAAATATTATTCAGTACTAGATGCCTTA
Source organism: Sander lucioperca (assembly GCF_008315115.2). Taxonomy (NCBI): domain Eukaryota; kingdom Metazoa; phylum Chordata; class Actinopteri; order Perciformes; family Percidae; genus Sander; species Sander lucioperca. Next base: position 13,642,876 of record NC_050173.1, on the reverse strand, counting down.
TCTTAACGTGACCACCAGAGCTTTTTCCAGATTATATTATATTGTAACTTTAGGAAGTTAAAGCCACTGTAATCTTTTAACGGAGTTAGAAGGAAAACAGCAAGCAGAGATCACAAAGTTCAGAAGACGGGCTGGCACTGGACTGACTTACACTGGCATGATGCCAGGCTCTCTCTCTCTGTGTGTGTGTGTGTGTGTGTGTGTGTGTGTGTGTGTGTGTCACACTCAAGCCATCATTTGTTTATGTGTGACGTGTGTGTGTGTTTGGATTATAACGGCATGGGGCTAGGCGCCATGGTGGACATGGGTGTGTAAGATGTTGGCTCAGGCAGACACTCCTCTGTCGGCGCTGCGATGGACAAACAAAAGTCTGCTGGATTCCTGCAGGGTTTTTTCTTCTGGCAGAGTGTTAATGTACGTGCATGTGTATACGTCACTGTGTGGGGTGGGTGGGTGGGTGTGTGTGTGTGGCTGGCTCATTTTACGCTGCCATGTGGTTCCTAGACAGACAACAGGAGCAGGATAAAGATGGCTCCAGAGTTAAAGCACGCATTGGTGGTGATCTGGGATCAGCTTACCTACCTCAAATCCAATTATCTACACCATTAAGGCAGAAACAAATCATTGCTGTCTTGAGATCATCCATCTGTTGGCCTATTTGTTTTCCCTATATGCTGCCCTGATGCCGAAACATTTGATTCAAGAATGTGTAGTAATAAAACATACAATAAAGGAAGAGACAGTGGGGGGAAAAAAACTGTGTTTAAAAACCCTTTTTTTGTAAACAAAAAAACAAAACAACAACCAGTAACTTTTAGGGAAAGTGATTTTTACAAGAAGGCATCTTTCAACAGTTCAAAGCCAAAACGCTAAGCAGAGGAGGGGTAATATTATGGGATTAAGTGTAATTACTCTCACAGAAGCTTCTTAGGCTTCTGCTTTGCGTGATCGAGTTGCTCAAACAGATATTTTCACAACATGTGACGCAGCTCAATCATCGACCACATTCCCAGGAAGCGGGGGTGGTTGTGTCATAGTGTTATAGCAGGAAAACTACAGGAGACATTTGTAGGGGAGTGACTTCTAATGTTGACTGGAAGATGGTCAGTCCAACAGCAGTGAATATGGGTTTTGAATACCTATTATCATTTCTAAACTTAAAGTGGCTATATGTAACTTTCAGTTAGTGTTGATTTCAGCGGCCCCTTTGGACAAAAGCGGTAGAGTTCTTACCACACCTGCTTAGGCCTGTCGCAATATGCAATAAGTCAATTAATCGCATGATAAATAAAAATGAAAAATTTCCATTTTATTTATTGTTTTTGATTGTTTTGTTCATTTATTGTGGATATTTAAAATGTCTTCCAGTTCCAGTGTTAAATATTCTTTTAGAAATAAAAGTGTATTAATCTTTGAAAAGGTGTACCTGCATTATTATGACATTATCATTGTAATAGATGAAAATGGTCTCTATATTATCGTTTATCGCCATAATTTCTGGGACAATTTATCGTCCAGCCAAATTTGTTATCATGACAGGCCTACACCTGCTGTCTTAAAGGTCTAGGAGTAAGCGTAACGGGGAGGTCATATAGTCGCGATGAATAATAATAAGAGAATATGTTACAGGTGCATCGTTGCATTTCAAGTGTTCCATACTGCAACTTAGCCTACTTTGGATGTCTCGTGAGCTAAACCGGGTATCACTGTAATTGTGTCACAAGCCAAAGCAATAAGAGATTGTTGTAGCAACCAATGTTATTAATAACTTAGATTAATATAGCGCATTTCATGCAACCCAAGGACGCTTTATACAAGTACAGGGGGACAAGGGAAAAGAAAATAGTAGGCCAACACGACCACAGACTAAAAGGAATAAAGCGTCCGCGCTAAATGGAAGGGGGGCGTCATTTAATGTCGGCTACTGGCGTACAACCACATTGTGCAGTCTAAAGTTATTTTCTGAATGAAATAGACATGTTACATACCGTAGGGCCAATTCAGGGTCGTTTTTTTGGATAATTTACAATCCCGTAATTGTCTCCATCTGTGAAAAGCCCGACCCGAGTGTGACTCGTCGTCTTTCACTTTCCCTGTTTAGCTTTTAGTTGTTCTTCGTTTAATTTCCCTCTTTTCTGTGATGGCCCTGCCCCAGTATCAGCCATAACTACAACACATAACTTCTAAAATAAAATTGAAATACATTTAGGCCTATATAAAGAAATTTCCTGCTACCTTTTACCTGGCTGGATACACTAACACAGGCTTTTCCGGTGTTCAGCGGCAGCTGAAATCTGTGACCCGTCAGAATGTGTGCTATGTAGCGCCGTTTACCTGCCGTAAATCATTCTGTGACTTCGTGGGAAAAATCGGACCCGGGGCAGAGGCATTAATGAAAAAAAAAAAAAAAGAACCGCGTTCTTTTCACTGTTAACCTCGTTTGCTGTTACAGGTCATTTATGATCATCAGATGGAACATTACACAGTTTCAGAAACATTACAGTTACATACAAAATGTCAAAACATGGTGAAAAATGTGGATCAGTGTTTCACAAAGCCTAAGAGGACGTCCTCAAATGTCTTGTTTTGTCCACAACTCAAAGATATTCAGTTTACTGTCACAAAGGAGAGAAGAAACTAGAATATATTCACATTTAACAAGCTGGAATCAGAGAAATCTTTTTTTTTTTTTTTAATAAAAAAATTACTCAAACGATTAATCGATTATCAGAATAGTTGCCGATTAATTTAATAGTTGACAACTAATCGATTAATCGTTGCACCTCTAGTTGATTTGAACAAAAGCAGCAGTATAAAGCATAAGGATTGGTTGCTGGGTTCTCTGGGTATATGTTAGGTCAGTGGTTCCCAGTGGGGTTGCAAGATAAATCTGAGGGGGTCATGAGATGATTAATGGGATAGCAAAGAACCCAAACCATATTCTTCTACACAAAATTATGTTTATTTTTCATTCTATAATAATTATTTTCTTGTGGAATACTGGAGAGTTGCTTTTTGAATGCCAAAAAAACGATTCCAGTCACTCATAAGTCAACAAGGGGGTCACTTTGTTTTAGTCAAAAAGTTGGGAACCACTGTATAAGATCACTCTGGGCAATGCTGCAAATCAGAGAGCAAAACAGCTTTATGACCCCAGCTGACTGATCGATATATACGGTCCGAAAATGACACACCGTGATTGTATCCATATTGCCCAATCCTAACCTCCTCCTTGTGTCTTCTCTACAGGCCATCATGCCTCCCACAACCCCGTATGCCGGAAAGTTCAACTCTTGTGCTTCTTACGGCAACAACAACAACAACCACCCTCAGCCCCACAGCCCGTACCGCAACGGCACCGCCCCGAAGCCCGCCAAGGAAAACGTCTACAACGGCGCCTACTCCGCGGCAGAAAACCCCTACGACATACCGCAGCCCCACGCTTCGTATCGCAGCTCCTCTGTCTCCTCTGTGACCACCAAGGAACATCATTACAACAGCGGCTGCGCGGTCTCCGAGAACCCGTACTCTTCGACGCAGCCTCACAGCCCCCGGCAGCACAGCACTTCCTGTCCGGCACGCGCGTACCGTCACACCACCAGCAGCAGCAGCAGCAGCAGCGAGCAGTCTTCTCGTAACAACTCCGTCGCGGCGAAAGGCCGGCGTTGCGGACACGGCGTCACCGCTAGCTATGGGGAGATGTGTTACCATGACAACAGTTTGGTCTCAGCATCCCTTGAAGCGCTGATCCAGCACCTGGTCCCCACAGTTGACTACTACCCCGATGTAAGTACCAGAAAAGTGCTCTTAATGTTGTGAGAAACACATTATTTAGTTTAAAAAACCTCATAAAGTGAAATGTTCATGCCATGGGACCTTTTTAAGAGGAAAGATGTAAGCTGTGTGTGTGTGTGTGTGTGTGTGTGCCGCGCCTTCTTGTCCTGAGAGCTGTTTTGTTTCCTCATCATCAGAGGTCGTACGTGTTCACCTTCCTGCTGAGTTCACGCCTCTTCCTGCATCCGTACGAGCTCATGACCAGGGTTTGTCACCTGTGTGTGGAGCAGCAGCGGTCCGGAGACGCCCTGCTGGATAAGGTGGGCGGATCTCACACACACACACACACACACACACACACACACACACACACACACACACACACACACACACACACACACACACACACACGAACATACGCAGCTATTATTTCTCTCTCCCACACAAACTCACACCCACCATATGATCGTCACACTCTCTCTCCCACAGACACACACAAAGCTCTGTAATTCTAATGTGTGAGAACATATTTATTGACTATTTTCTTAGCAAAGAAATTCCAGTCAGACAGAGAGGGCTCAAATTGACACAAGGGAAATCAAAATGAAAAGGGAACACATTTAATGGGAACAATAAAGTAAGCAAGCAAGCAAACAAACAAATAATATCAGCATATTGTGTCAGAAAGGCAAACCACAGTGGCTACTTTTGTGCCGTGTGAAACATTAAGGTCATGAGGTTTAAATTTTTGCCTCAAGACAGACTACATCAATAAATGCTATAAAAGGATGTCTGCAAAATGTCTACTTCAGTGACACTTAACATGCAATGTGTTTGTTTTTTTATTTTATTTTATTTATTTTTTTTAGATCCGTTTCCGTGAGGTGGCGCCCAAGCTGGTGCAGCTGCTGACCGAGTGGACGGAGACGTTTCCGTACGACTTCAGGGACGAGAGGATGATGCGCTGCCTCAAGGACATGACCCACCACGTGGCCCGAGGGGATGAGGTCAGTGTGGAATTCTGGGGGGGTGTCAGGTTTTATCACGATACCATATTATATCGATTCTTTCGGACAACGATACAACATTTACTGATATCAATACATCAGCCCATTTAACACAACCAGTTATATTAATATATATATATTTACAAAAAGGAACTAAAATGTAATTTGACAATTTAATTACTAAGCTCTTCTGGACATTTAAATTAAAAAAACAACTTTTTAAGAAAAAGAATAAATATAAAGTGGGAATTTCAAAATAAAGGCGCATCTTAAAGATGACGATACGTATCGACATTTTGACTTTGTTGAGGATTGAATCGACGAGTGGACCAAATCCAGCATTGCCCGCACAGACTCATTTTCGTAATTCGCAAAAATCTTTACATTTCTCATGTCGCCGTGATTCCTGTGTTAGTCGAGTGAAAGAGTTTAGTTTTTGAGTGTCCTGTCTAATGATCCGTGTTACGTCTGTGTCTTCCAGTACTCTTGGCGAGCCATGCAGCAGATGACGCAGCGGCTGATCAAACGGCTGTCTGCCCTCGGCCAGTACGAGGAGGCCGTCGCCGCGCTCAACGCCGTGGCGACGGAGCGGCCCGCCTCCCTGAAAAGCAAACAGGCCTCGGGTCAGCGAAACGACGTGATGAGCGTGTGCGACGACCCCTTCGTCCTCGCCCAGCAGCTCACACACATTGAACTGGTGAGAAGAGATTTGGGACTCTTTTGTTTTGGAATAATGTGTCACAAGTCTCCTGTGTAACCATCTGTTGTGTGCTGAAACGTGTTCTCTCAGTCATTTTATGTCTTGATGTGGGGTTACTACTTCACAGGCCTTTTTATACTCGTTATTAGTTTGGTGGTGTAAAAGCAGAATTTAAGTTAAAAAAAAACAAACATTTATAGACTTGAACTGCTAAATTACCTTTTTATTTATTTCTGTCTCCAGCTTGCATGTTGACTTAATGAATTTTTGTTTTCCAATAAAGCCCTTTGTGTGGTCTGTTTTGCTGCAGCGGTTTCTCGTGCATATTGAAAGTTTATTTATGCTTTAATTTTATGTGAAGCTAAATTGCTTTGACTTTTTTTTTTTTTCTGGCAGTGCTAATCGTTAAACCACTTATCGGAGCACATTTTTTGTTTTGTCTTTTATAGTAACCCTATTAATAAACCCTGATAACAAATTATTATTTGCATCATAACCTTCAGTTTAGTTGTCATGTGTTTTTGTTGTCCTTACTGTTTCCTCTCCCTGTTCTCTGCCTTCAGGACAGACTGAGTTTTATCGGTCCCGAGGAGTTCATCCAGACATTCGCCATGAAGGATCCTCTGGAGAACCATAAGGTACAATTGAGTTTCAGTTCCCAATCACGACCCTGTGAGCCTAGTTTGTTTGCGTCTCCCCTCTAGTAGTTAATGTTGGCGATTCAGATGATTTGTAAATCACTGAAGCTGTCTTTCTACTACAAGATGAATGCATTCAAACTCTTTCCAGTCAGAATTAGCAGATGGATGGATCTAGCTGCTACGCCTACAGCCTGCTGCGTATAGCCTTTTCCATGTAAAGACAGCTTAAGAATACAGCAACGTGATGTGTTCATAATGATCAAAATCAAAGATTTGATAAAGAAAAGCTCCAGGTTGTTGTCATTTTTATGTCGTCCTGTATTATTTTTATTTCAAGTTTCTTCATTTTAGGTCTGCTTTGAGTCTAATTTGTGGTTTGCTTCAGTTCAAGTAGATCCTTCTGGCAGATATTGTGATTTATTCCCCCCCGCCCTTCAATGTAGCTTTTGAAAATGCATCAAACACAGTATGAAAGAGGCATTCTGCGTATGTATAAGTGTATCTGAAGGGCTCTTTCCCTACTAAGTGGTCCTGTGAGTCAGCTGAAGGGTCGCCTTCAATCAGCTGCCGAGAACATGCTTTCGGCCTATGTTTGTGACCGAGTTGCATCATCCGTGGTTGCATCAGTTATATAAGACCCACTTTGTATAAAAGAGCGGTTGAGTCAGTATAAGGGGTCCTGAAGTGTAAAGGGGAAGTTTGGAGTGGAGTGGGCTGCCAGTGTTGTGTAAGCATTTAATAGAGCCATGAAGCTGAGGGATTAAATCATCACAGCCAAGTCAAGTCTATGTATACGGCACTTCTCTAATGTTTATTTATAGAAAAGTGCCCCCGGCAAACATGTTTACCACCGCGCATCTCGCAGAAAACCAAAAGGCCCAAAAGCAGATGGAAATAACAACAGACACGTCACAGACTCCACTGTGCAGGTCTACAGGTTGTGTGGGTGTGAGGGCTGTCGAGATCCATTTGCAAAAGAAAATCGCGGAGTAGCAGCAGTCTGCTTTCTTGTATTTCTTATAAAATGATCTTTGGATACTCTTGAGAAAATGATGATGCAGAAAGCAGAATCAGAATTTGTGTAAAATCCTAACAAGAAGAATATAAAAAAACTAAATCTTAGCTCAAGGTCCACTTACTAGCTTTTTTTTCCAAAGCTTTCATCTGCATCTTCATGGTGTTCCTCGGTGGATGGATTGAGCTCAGTATTTGCATTTGCTGTGTATTAATACACAGTACTTTAATCAGTACTCTGAGCAAACTCTAAGGAAACCCATGAGATGCAGTTAAAGCTCCAGAAAAGGCTAGTAAGGGTACCTTAATGTCTATTTCCGTTTATTACACAGATGAATGTATTTCAAGATTTTATAAAAAAAGACTTGAGTTGGATCAGATCTTGGCGTTGCATCAGTCCCATAATCCCTTTTTATATTGTTTTTTCCCTAGGCGGTTCACTTTATGTTCTCACCTATAACAGACAGGACCACAGTTCTTTTGTCTCTAAAATAATATAAATATTAAACTACTAAAAACAAAAACAAATGTATCCTCGTCATGCTTGTATTTTGACCATGTCATCTCCCTCCTCTTGTTTTTTTTTTTTAGGGTTTCTTCCGGAAGCGCAAAACCAGTAACCTGGAGGCCTACGTCAACTGGTTCAACAGACTGAGTTACATGGTGGCCACTGAGATCTGTATGGTACGTTGTTCTTAAAGGAACAGTTCAGAAATCAACAAAGTCTCTCCCTGTTTTAGGACGGCAGCTATTGAATGTTTTAGTAGTCGAGCATTCTACTGATTATTCCATCGATTAATCGAGTAATTAATCGGGGTGGGGATCACCAGAGGCCTCACGAAACGATATCATCATGATACTTATGTCACGATACGATATTATTGCAGTATTCTGCGATATATTGCAATTTATTACCTTTTTGTTCCAACTTCAAATTTTTCCCAATTTCAAATGATGTCCCCAAAAGGAAACTTTGTCAACATCTGTTTTATCTAAAAAGATAAACTTCTCTGTTTGTTCATCTCACTTCAATTTTATTGCTGCAAAATGGGATTGTCAAGCAGACAAACTGACCAACGCATACATAATAATAGATCGATACTTGGATACTCTGTATCGGACGCCAAGTGTGTTGTGTATCGATACAGTATTGCCACAGAAAATATTGCGATACTATATTAACTACTTTTGCTTTTATTAAGGAGCAATAGTAAATATATAATAGAGAAAGTAAGACAGGTCTGGTAAAATGAACAACTAACACAATCAGCTGACCAGCTCACCGCGGTGTGTGAGCTCACCGCTCATCTGGCGGCAGGGGTCCCCGGCTTTGGCGTCACCTGGCGGACGAGCGGTTGAGCTTTCGTCTCAACTAGCAATCATATGGATTTACGTTAAATGCTAACGCTAAGACGTCCGGTATACTCGCCGTTCCCGACCTGTCGCGCGCCAGTGTGGCGTCATGGGAGGGCCGTAACTATTTATACACGCATGGTGGTCGCGACACTAGTTGCAGCCTTCTCCTGAACAGAGGTGGCGCTAATGAGGAAAGGCTACCGACTTTGCCATTTCTAAGGACTAGAAGAAGAAGGAAAAAGGTAAATAATGGCAAAGAGAAGCACTTTGAATACTTCAGAATGTCTGCACAACGATTCGATGACCTACTACGTCAATGAAAGAACTTATCTTAACCCAGTAAGTTTACAAGAGAGATTTGCAGTCACTCTGAGTGTCCTGGCATCCAGTTGCCCTCAGACTGGTCCATGCTTCCTGTTTCCGCTTTGTCGCGCGGCGCAGAAAAAAACCGAGTGGTGCGCGACCTTAAAATCCTGGCACGCCAGCGATATCTACGTGATTTTGACATCACATTGGCAGGTCAGGTCGGGGAACGGCGACTGTAAAGAGGCCTTAACGTTACCTTGCGTCGTGTCTGCTACCTGGACTAAGTTGCGTAACACTAGACTAGATGCTTTCTGCTGAGATGCTGAAGCATTGACGCTGTGCTATTGTGGTAAGCTAGTTCTATTTGACAATAGACACACTGTACAGTTTTGGTTTTGTTTCAGCTTGAAATGTTCCCAACCTTTTGGAAACTTTCCGTCGTCGTCTCTGGCCTGTCTCTTCTCTTCACCCCTCGCTATTTTCGCTCAATTCCTCCATTTTGCAATCTGTCGTCTTCTTCACGTCACCTGTACATAGCCCGTTAGCGCTTTACGTGACAGAAACACAGCGGATTAAACGAGTTACTCGAGAAATCAGTTTACACACACCAGAGCTCTTGTTCATTGGCAGGTTTCTGTTTCACTTTTGTTATCCATTCTTCGTTCTGAACCACGCAGCTCCAGTTGGCCATCTTTAGGCCGGAGATCGAGGAGTCTTTGATTCACCTCCTGTTGTGTTCTGTCATTACAGCCAGTGAAGAAGAAACACCGAGCGCGGATCATAGAGTTCTTCATTGATGTGGCTCAGGAATGTTTCAACATCGGCAACTTCAACTCCCTCATGGCCATCATCAGTGAGTATTCCACAGCAAACATAGCATACAGAAACTCGCCTTTCACCAACAGATAGTCAAAAGCAGCAATGATTTCGGGGGGTGAAGTGTATTGTGGTTCCCAGCATTTGTTTTGGTCAAAGAGCAATCAAATTCAATAAAGTCAACAAACATAGTGCCAGCTGGAGTTTAGGTTTAGGCTATTAGTTCAAGGAAATACAAACTGATGTTTGTTTCTGTAAATACTCTGCATACTTATGCTTCCTCTGTCTTTCAGCTGGGATGAACATGAGTCCTGTTGCCAGACTGAGGAAGACCTGGAGTAAAGTCAACACTGACAAGTTTGAAATCCTGGAGGTAAGAAAACCTGCATACATCAGTGATGCACTGGTACATGCATTACATTGTATTTTCTTTAATCGTTTTAAAGGGACAGTTCACCACAAAATGAAAACTACATATTTTTGTTCCTCTTACCCGTAGTGTGTCATCAGTCTAGATTGTTTCGGTGTAAGTTGCCCAGTGTTGGAGATATCAGCCGTAGAGATGTGTGCCTTCTCACCAATATAACGGAACTAGATGGCACTGGGCTTGTGGTGCTCAAAGCGCCTAAAGAAATACATTTGAAAAATTCAACAGCAATATCTGACCCCCAGACCTGGCTGTAAGCAGTTTGATGTAGGAACTATGTCTTGTCTACCGAACTACACCCGCCAACCTTATCATCGCGCAGAAGGAAATGTAATCGTGGATGAAAGGCTCACGCTCGTGCCAGCGTGAGATGTAAACATTAATGGCGTGCTCCTCGGCTGAGCTGTACGTTAGCTCTGGTAAGCTAGCAGTATGGGTTAGCCACAGTTACAGCTCAGCTGAGGAGGACGAGCCTCTCGTCCATGAGTACGCTTCCTTCTGCACAGTGATACGGTTGGCAGGTGTAGTTCAGTAGAAAGAAAATAGTTCCTACATGAAATTTCTCACAACCAGGCCTGTGGATAATCTCAAATAACAGGGTCATCATTTCTGGAAAGAGACACTGCTGTTGAGTTTTTTTTTTTATATTCGAGAGAAGACTTGCATCTCCACGGCCGATCAACTCCAACATCGGGCAACTCACATTAAACCAATCTAGATTGATAAATATCACCACAGGTAACAGGAAAAAATATGCATTTGTGGTTTTGGGGTGAACTGTCCCTTTTTTTAAAGTTGTCCGTTAAATGTAGGATTCCCAACTCCAAACATGTGTTTGATCAATGTCTGCTCTGTCTGACCTCACTCAGCACCAGATGGACCCGTCCAGTAACTTCAGCAACTACCGCACTGCGCTCCGTGGCGCCACCCAGAGGTCTGAGACCGCACACAGCAGCCAGGAGAAGGTACGAGAGCACCAGGGAGTCTTTTCAAAAGAAATAAAAAAAAAACCTAATGTCCCAAATGTAAAATTTGCTGTTGTCTCTTTCCTGCAGATTGTGATTCCTTTCTTCAGTCTCCTCATTAAAGACATCTACTTCCTGAATGAAGGCTGTGCCAGCAGGCTGACCAACGGGCACATCAATTTTGAGGTCAGTCCACAATTTATTTATTTAGAATTTGGTTTTAAAGTGACAGTATTTCAGTGAATCATGTCGTAGGTTGAGGTTATGAGCTCTTTTAAACACAGTAAGATTTGATCATTATGTAATTGCTACACAGTCATGCGCTGCATCTCATAGCCCTTTTTAAATTGCCTCCTCAAGTCCTCCACTTGCCTCCCTTGAAATCATGGGAGGAGAGCGGCAGCGTGCAAATGTGTTTTTAGAGGGATGAGACAGCCTTTCCTCTGAAGCGTCACATGAATTTGTCAGCTGTGTGGGCGGCGTTAGCAACTCCTTCAGCTGCACAGCTTCCGGAAAGGCTGATGTTGTGTATCCTCGCCTACATCTCCTCAATGATCCCTCCTCGATGCTCGCTCCTCGCTCCTCGGGGCAGAAAAGAGAGCTTTGAGACGGCCTTCACCGAGGAGGGACAAAACGGCTTCCGGTTCAGCCAAGAACCGAGGAGCTATCAAATAAGGGCCATGAGATGCAGCCACAGTTAAGGCTTTGAGAAAAGGCTTTCACGTGTGGTGTAATGGCACCCCCTTGTGGCTAAAAAGAGCAATACAGCTTCCCTCTCTTTTCACTTCAGATGACATTAAGAAACTACGACAGCCTTTTTATTGAGATGCTCTGCTTGTTGTGCATTATGATCTTAATGCATTCTGTGAAATTGGTGTCGGTGTTAATAAAGTCTGTTGTCATTGTATCTCAACAGAAACTTTGGGAGCTTGCAAAGCAGGTGAGCGAGTTCCTGGTTTGGCGTCAGGTGATCTGTCCGTTTGACAGAGACCGCCGGATCCTCCAGTACCTCGTCACCACGCCTGTCTTCAGCGAAGACGGTCAGTAATCCGATATTCACCGCATTAATCCAATCAGATGTAAATTGCTAGGCTGCCATGTGTAGTCACCAAGTTGAGAGAACAAATCCAACTCGGGCTTTGTCTTGTTTTAATGCTGCAGAGCTGCACCTGGCCTCGTACGAGAGCGAAGGACCTGAGAACAACATGGAGAAAGACAGTCGTAGGTCTCTCAGGTGGGTGTACACTCACACATGCACACATTCAAAACGATCAAACCACCTCAACAATAATGAATCGATTAACGATAATGACGAGATAATCTGTGTTCTGTTCTATAGATCTTCCCTTCTGCATCGAGAGAATCGGTCCTAAGAGAACGACGATCTCCTCTGCTCTGCAGGCTGTAAATGAACGAGGTATTTTAAAGCTACAGGTTCCTCCATATTATCTTATGGACACAACAAACACAGCTGGGCGCACATTCTCACACACATCAACAGAAGAATATGTCACAATTTGTGGGCTTTGAACTCACAAGGAGCATACATGATTTATAAATCGGATACTGTCACAATCCCTGATGAAATTCAGCAGATGCCAAAGGACCTTAATGATGCAGTTTTGAACATAATGATTCCCAAGGAGTACTCGGATCGACTCGGAAGCTGTTCTTCTTCTTCTTCTTCAACATCAGCTCTGTTCAAGGCACTTAAAAGGATTTTTCAGACGACTGCAGAAGTAGTCAAACGTGTGGATTTTGTTTATATCTCCAGTGGACCTCCATCATGGCGACAACATAATTGTGGAAGGACTCCATACTATGGAAGCGTAAAGGGCCGGTTTTGTCTCTGAATGAATAAGATGGATATGGACCCGATTGGTTACATTGCAACATTAGCACTGCTTGTCTGCTGACATCCGGGGCTGAGTTCAGTCAGAAACCACAGAGAGAGGAGAGACGCACTCTGACAAGAGAGATCATCGATTTGTATTATAAGTAACAGGCTAACAACTGCTTTTAGAAGTGCTGTTGTCTGCCGTGTCGTCTTGTTGAGTGCTTGATTGTAATGACAACATCGTGAGCACAGCAGCAATCACTGCACCACATCCAATCCATTTTCTCTCAGTTTGCACACAGCTTCAATTTCAGGCTATTTCCAGGTCATTCAAATCCTTTGATCTAATTTGAACACAGAATGCAAATCCGCCACATATTTCCTAAGACATTTTACAGACGCTGCATTCATCAATCATGCTATTTGGTTCTAAAAATGTTGTGATGTGTGCACTTTGGCTGCGCATCGGTGATGCAAAATTGTGCGAGTGTCAGCAACATCATGATAATCATGCGCGTATAATCAAATGCACTTCAGTGGGTTCTTGTGTATTGTACTATAGGGTTTAGTGACACCTATTTTAAGGCGTCCTTCTATACAGTATTAAGTTGTATTTTGTATCAGAAGGTTCAAAAAATGTGTTTATTCTTTATGTACTTTCTCTGAAGTGTAACAGTGAGCTTGTTGCAGGTTGGCTGACTGTGTTGGTAAGCTAATTTGTGTTAATACAACACCAGTTCATGTGTGATGTGGGGTCTGAATGAAGCACAAACTGATGTGTGTATGTGCAGGTTGGATACAAACAGGACCCTAAACCTGCTCTTCATCTCATATGTGATGATGTGAGCGTGATGCGATCCTTAAAGTCTGCCTATGAGTGAACGTGATGCTATTGTTGTGTTTTCTTTTTTTAAAGCTAATTTTATGTTTCATTTTATAAGTGTTTTTTCATGTATCATTTGTTATACCGGTCAGGGTACTTGTACTGAAGGTCTTTGTGAAAAAAGAAGTATATTTTTCTTTCAAATAAACAGAATAACTGAATAATGTGTTCCATGGTTTGGTTTTAACTGAAAACAAAATGGGTAATACATTTCTAAATGTAATAACAACACTAGAATATTATAGATAGTAAATGTTTTTATTTACAATACGCATTGAATCCAAACAATCATCTCTGAGTGTACAAACATGTCATGTTTGGCCAAAAACTGGAATAAAGTGAAAAGTGTTGATCTTCACGTTTGAACATCAGTGACTCTGAACTCTGGTGAAGTTAATGCAGCGGCCCTGGAGACAACAGAAGACAAGACACTACAGTCAGATATCAATATCAACCACAAATAGAGTTTATTACATACTGTAAAATGGCAGAGTCTGTAAACACAATATGATATCAAACAACACCAGATGTAATGCATCTTATGTGTTTATTTATCTGGGCAGTGGTGCTAAAATGGGAAATATCCCATTTGAGTTAATGATAAGAGCGCTTCCATCAAAAAATACAAAATATGAGGACACATCATCAAAATCAGACAAGTAAATATTGTAAGAAGACAACCATCCTAAAACATTGTCTGGAACCTATTCCTGCTGTCAAGCGTTGACATTTAGACCGTTATTTATAAGTTGATGCAGTAAGCTGTTAATTGTCTGTTGCGTAGATAATTACAGGGGGGATGTTGGGCTGTATTATTTTCTGTTATTAATTAATTAAATCACTGTGGAGTCAAGAGACTGGGTCTATTCTCTAATCAAAGTAACTGGTGATACTTTATGGCAAAAGCGTAATTATTTCTTGGTGACTGCAGACAGTCTGGCAGGAAGAAATGATGTGAAAGTATTCTAAATTGGCAGCAGTGTTGTCTTCCATCTGAAAGAAAGTTGAATTGATTTGGAGGGTAATACTGCAGATATTTCGTCACCTTGTCCTGAGGTGTTGGCCTCATGATTGCCACTCTGTCGTACTGTCTCCTCAGTAATGCCCGCAATGCATCAAAACGCCCCTGAAAGTCAAATCATGTTACTTCAGTCAAACGCAAGATAAAAATGCAGATAAAGAATGATATACGGCATGCGCATCATAACGTTTTATTGTGCGTGTACGTGTGTGTGAGATTGTGAGGCAGAGAGAGAGAGTTTGCTGCTGCTCATGCCTGTGTGTGTGAAGGAGCAGCAGTGATAGAGTCAGAATCAGATATATATTAAGCCTTAAAGCAGTACATATCTACCAGTATGCAGGGTTATTGTCTCACCTTGATGGGAGTGTACCATTTGTATTGTGACGGGGGGTTGTAGACCGGAGGAGGCCGTGGTGGAGGCCGATGCATGATGGGCTCCTCTGCTCCCTCCGGCATAGTGACCACAGCATTTTTGGCTTTCTCGAGACGTGACCCTTCCTCTGTGGACCCCATCTGCCCCCAACGCACCTACACACAGACCATGGGTACAAAAGACCGACATGAGAGACCTGTCTGTTAGTGGCAGCACAGCAGCCAAATAGTTAAGAAGAGACACTGAACACACAGCAACTCCACAAAAAACCAATGTGTGTGTTCGTCAACACTTTGCCAAAATTTATATGATTATTGTTTCTGTATTTTTTTTCACCTCCATGCGTTTGATTCCTCCAGGACCTCTGCCTCCATAGTATGAAGCATCCACTGTGGGCCACCTGTGTTTGGGCAAAAGATCTTCTTCTGGCTCCTTGAAAACAATAAAAGTAAATTGAAATAACTTTAGTATACAATACAATTAGTTTCAGGGGGGGGTTAACTAGCTCTGTGTATCGTGCACCGTTTAAAGATTATTTTTTAGGTCTTTATTTATACAGGACAGATGAAGACATGGACGGGGAGAGAGAGGGGGAATGAAATGCAGCTAAGGGCCGCAGGTCGGAATTGAACCCGGGCCCGCTGCGTCGAGGAGTAAACCTCCTCTATATATATACATATGTGCACATGCTCTACCAACTGAGCTAACCCAGCCACATCGTGCACCTTTTAAATGATAACACAAAATTTCAAACTGTTACTATCCAAAATTTAAATGATCTACATTTTAGGTCTATTTAATCTTACCTAAACTTAATGTGATTATTTAACATTTTCAAATGAGTCAATGCGGAACAGAAACCAACCCTGGCTGAAGGCTGAAGTCATTGCCTTGCATCAAGTGATGCAGTACCACTAACAGTCAGTAGATGCTGCCTCCACAAAGCACCATAGATATCTATTTAGCTTCTTCTATATCTTGAAATTATTATCACTTAAAATTATCATCATGGTCTAAATCAGGGATCTTCAACAGAGGGCCCGGGACCCCTAGGGGGTCCTCAGAGTCAAACCAGGGCGGCCTCCAAATCATTGTTAATTTTTGAAGTTTTTTTCAAAAGTTAAAAAGTCTTAACATGAATCTAACATATTATTAGCAAATATAATAAATCCCTACTGCTAATTGACCTGTAGGTAAGGTAGTCACTAAGGCCATCCACAGAGTAGATATAGATATGCATGGTAGATAGATTCATCCTAAGGATTTACTGTGCCACATGTATGTTTAACATTAAAACATGATTTATAAAATTATGCCAACGATATTAGGCTATTTTAATGGCTTAGTATTCTATGCAAAAAAGGTATGTATAGAGCCCTACATGTTATTGTAGGCTCAGTTTAATATGCAACTTAATTTGATACAATTTATGTAACAGGGGGTCCCTGCTCAGCCTCAGTTTTAGTGAAGGGGTCCTTGGCTTAAAAAACGTTGAAGACCCCTGGTCTAAATAGCTGATTTCACTACTTATTTTAAGTGTCTTAGAGGCTTCTTGTTCTATTAAAAAGAGAGGTGTGTTTAGATGTGTGTTTGCTTGATTGACAGGTGCTGCAGCCTATCAGACACAGCTGTGGTTTGTTAGATAGTTAGGTTATTTTCTGTGTCATTTATGTACAAGTGCCCAGCCCGCATGGACTTATAAAGACACTGATGATGTAAGAGAAATATGTTTTTCAACAGTCTGTGGTCTACTCACAATGACAGGAGGTGGAGGAGGTGGACGAGAGGGTGGTGGGTCTCTGATCACCTGTAAAACAATATGAAAAAGTAAAAACCTACCATTGTCTATGGAGAAATTAAATAGGAGTGTTACTATAGGAAACCTGGCCAAATTGCAACACTAAAACTTGTGGGGTATAGTTCCGTAAATAACAATAGCACTGAATTATGGTTCGTGCTTCTAAGAGGCCTGAATTGGAAATGCATGGACTGTAAACTCACCACAGTGCAGCACAGAGGCCAGAACCACCAGAACAAAGCCAGAGCCAGTAACAGCAACAGAGCCAACAGCAACCAGAGCACCCAGGTCCCATCTGACTACAATAAACACACACTAATCAGCTCCACCCATTACATCATGCACCCTGGACATGTGTTTATGTATCTTGTGTTATCATTACACTGTCACTAATACCACTGAGATCTGAGCCATGTGTTTACCATTACTCACATTTTAAAGATGCATGCTTTCCTCTTCAATTATGATAGGAAGATGGGTAAAATGTTGACTGTGTAAACTGCAGAATTGCCTGTATTGATACTGTAGTGATACTATCGTAACCTATACTCACACAAGTTGTAGCATAGATGGTGATGGGACTGGAGATGTAGGATTGTCCATTATTCAGGCTGACCAGCACATCAATTGATCTGCAATTATTAGGCAGAATTGAAGAAAACAACACCAGGAGATGAAATGCTTTTCTTCCAGACCTATTAAAATGTACATGTGATGTCCACTAAGCCGTCAGTGTGGTGGGAAATTGAGAGGAGAATGGTCAGAGGGTGCATGTGCTTGTTTATGGTGGTGAAATATGAAGTTTTATTGATGTATTGTTAATTAAGGGGTTTATAGCTACAACGTTTGAGAAGCACTGCCATAGAGCTGTAGCTGTTTCTTGGTAACCGTGTTAGTTTCCCTGTTGGCCTTCCAACACTATTAGTGCCAAGAACATTAACTCACTGAAAAAGGAAGTCATTGCCATTCATATGCTTATCATTTTTTGACCAGATTTCCTAATTTGCCATTATAGTTTGCTGTTTAATACTGTTTGGTTCCAGTGGTTTTGAGGGTTGGACTTGAGCGGAGATTGTTTTAGCTTTGTCCCTGACAAATAATCAAACTATGCATGAGTGTTTCAGTAAGGAGAGAGTGTTACAGAGTGGGTGAGACCTCATGGGAAGTGAGAGGCGACTGGGGACAGATAGAGGAGGGGGGAGAGAGAGAGAGAGCGCTGTTTGAAGTGGGTGAGGTTAAATCAGCTTTGGCTCGCTCTCTAAATGCCACAGAGATATTCTGGTCGGACTGGCTTCAGTTCATCCAACACTGAGCTGCTGATAGTTCTACTGTAAACATTGTTCTCTTTTCTCTCTCCATCACACACACAACAGATTTATAGTTTCTAATTTGAACCCGCTGTATTTGCACAGGCCTAGTGTTCAGATTAGTCAAAGGAAGAAATGTTGATGGCTCTAAATGGATAAATTGACGCACGTTGATCTACAAATATAGTTTTATTGTTGTTTTTTCAATTTCCATCAGCTTTATGAAACAGCGATGTGCCGTTGTGCCGGCGAATTATGCACTTTCTTTATAAGCCTGGGTCGATCCGGCATTGTCAGACAAATGCCAGGGTAGTGATGTTATAAAATTATGTCATGCTGATTTTTTCTTTCACAAAAATGAATGTCTTTTCCTATTTAAGGTAAACACAGGCTCAGTATTGCCTTGACGGGGAGAGAAAAGGCTGATGGGGTACGGAGATGCTCATGACTCTGATTTTAATCACAAGGGTTTTACTGTGCAGAGAAAGTAGAGAAACACCAGGACAGAAGGGACAAAAAAAGTGATATGAAAGCTTTAGTCACCTTTTTCAGTGTTCAAACACAAGAGTGGTTTCTCAGCTGTAGATTACGAAATTCCTGAGGCTACTGTTTATTTTGATGTGGTGGGACTGATGAAGCTAATACTTTCACATCGTCCTTATCACACACAGGCACGTGTGCCTGCGCATGTGTGTGTGTGTGTGTGTGTGTGTGTGTGTGTGTGTGTGTGTGTGTGTGTGTGTGTGTGTGTGTTTTGACTTACTGTCCGACCTCGTGCAGAACAGGAGCTGGACACAGCAGATAGCCGTCTCTGACGACTTTTGGCTTCTGGTCTGAGAAGAAATAGAAACGGACAAACTGTGAGAAGTCTTACTGCCTATAAAGAAAGGATGTTCTTGTAAAAATATTTAAAAAAATGAAAAAATATACAAAAGTTACGAATCATTAAGTTGTAAATTGAAATTAAAACATCACTTTGGCTTGCAAAAAAAATTTGCATACTGCACAAATGACACAATGCACTGACAATGCACAACCCAAATAGTCTACATATTGCACAAATGACACATTTCCACATAACCTATGCAGTACACAATGACATATTAAACAATCCAACAGCCCATGTATTGCACCACTAACATATTGCATAACCCCAATAACCTACTTATTGCACAACATAGTGCACAACCCAGCCAGCCTACATGTTAATGTTGAATAAAAATTAAAAGCAAAAGGATGATAGCAATGGAAAGAATAAAAGACAATCCAGAAGAACAGATAAAAACAAGCTGGTTAGAAGAAGAAAAGGAAGATAAGATACAGTCATGTGTTTTCCCTTCATGTACTCTCAGTGACATTAAGAGGACACAGATCTGTTAATAGACTAATGAGACAGAGAACATGTCCTCCCTCCCTCTGCTCAGTCTCATAATGTGTCCTCTGTTCTCCGGCTGAACTCAATAAAAAGCAGCCACTGTTTGTTTCTGGACGTCAGGATTTCCACTGCAGCACAGACATCTGCACATCGTATCACATTTCACCTCCTAGATGATGCTATCTCAAAGTGTATTGCAGTACACGAGCACATGTTTTGGCTTCAATGGTGAGTAAACGTGTACAATTGCTTCATACCATAAAGGCTCAAATAAGTGCATCCTTTGCATTAGCATGCAAAAGCCAATTGTAAATGCGCTGACCTCTGAGGCACAACTGTGGAAGAATGTTTTGAGTGTGTGGCATTTACTGACCGTATGTCTTTTGATTGACAGTGAGGGAGCAGAGAATGTTGTCTGTCCTCCTGGATCCGCTGAAGCCACTGCCCCTCAGCACCACACTGAAAGACTCTGAGACACACCAGACACACATTACACTACTGTGACCTATGGTGCTTACATTGCAGCAAACAGAAACAGCAATTACCGTATTAAACAGCAAATGATTGAGCAAAAAAAACCTAAAGACTAACTGAACTTAAAAATACAAATGTGAACCTCATAGTGATGCTAAAAGGAAGTCAAGGGAGCCTATTAGGCTTCATCCTCTGGGGACCATGAGTATCTACAAAGTTGTATGGCAATCCAACAAATCTTTTGAGATATTTCAGTTTGGACTAGACTGAAAATGGTTTTAGAGTGATACATGTTTTGCTGATTCCATGTAGCAACTGGCTTGTCATGCAACATGATACACATATCCTTGAGTGTTGTAATTCAGTAAAACAACAGAGTGATTTAAGAAGTATGTGTCAGTCAGTGTGTCTCCTCAAACAACCAAACAAAAAGAACACAGAGCACATGAAAACATCGTAAAAAATCCAAAGAAATAAGAACCATTAGAACAATCTTCAGTCCAGAACAACCGACGGACCAACATTTTCATCACTAAAGACGCGCTGTTAGTGCATTTGACATAATTACACCATATGTTTAGTGCATTATTATATTCAAACATTACAAACTCTTTACCACTAACTTATATTACACCCGGTCTTTTGAGTAGCCGTTTGACAGGGCAAGCACTGACATGTGACAAGAGGGGGGCGTGTTCGTGTGACGGCTGATAACCCAGATTCACAGGTGTGTGGGGGAGATGATGGTGGAGCTTCATTGGGGAGATCACTTCCGCAGTGGAAAACAGCCTCTTGCCGACGGGCTGCAAACCAGACGCTACTACATGGAGAAACACACTGAGAGAAAGAGAGTTTTCTTGCCTTTCTTGTTTTCCCACATCACAAACTTTTGTAAATACACCATTTAAAACCTGTACTACGACAGCAAGGAAGAGCGGGGCTGGCCCGGGAAAGACCATGTAGACCATGCAGATCCTGGGTGAGTCAGTAACACAGCACTAGTCTTGCATTTTTCCAGGCCTTCTTCCACAGCGCTGCGGAGGAGGGTCTGGCTAGTCCATACAACATTCCGGGATGGGAGAAAAACGTGCTCTGGTTTATTGGCATTTAAAAAAACAAAAAAACAATCACAATTGTCTTGGGCGGTGCTGAGCGCCGGACACAATTGTCTAGAAGTAAGAAAGACAAACACTCATCCAGGCAAGTTAAGGCCCTGACACACCAAGCCGACCGTCGGCTGTCGGTTCAAGTTGGGCCGACGGCGACCGACCGGCGCACTAGATTGGGCGGTGTGTCCCGCACCGTCGCCAAGCGTGGGCCTTCGTGAATCGAACGGTGGCTGTAAGACAATTCATCTGATTGGCTGTTCAGCTTGAAAAAGAGAGTGAGGAAAACAAACATACGACTGTGAAAGGCACACAAAAGGCTCCTTCATTTTTCATCTGATCTGTTTAATCCAATACACACAAAGATAGAGCTGTCAAAACTGGTCAAAAATGACGTTAGAATGTTCCTTCTAAAAAACAGGTTTGAAGAGTGGAATAACTATTTTTCACATGATGTCCATAAGATGGCAAACGTACAACAAGATATACATAACTACTTGTGTAGGTATATTTATTCTACCAATAACATGTCTTTTAAAAGATCTCTACATACCTACACATTACAAAATAAACTAACGTTTCATTCTCACGTTGAACGCAACACGTGAGAAGATTATGTTACCGTGAGAGATTATATTACCGGCTAGGCTAACCTTTAGCAGCTGTGTGCCTTTGTGTAACGAGCCCAGGTCAGCTTTAGCGCGTTTGTAACACTTACCATTCACACAAACACTCGACGGCTCTATTGTGAATACTTCTTCGCACGTCTGCTTCAGGATCTGTGTGGAGATACAGATGACGGTTGTAAGTCTGATGCCACACTCACGCTGTGTGCCGCTGAACGTTTCTGTGTATTGTTATATATATGTGATGACGTGAGCTCACCGAGTTGACGATGTCTTTGAGGGCATGAAACCCGGACAGCACTGGGAAGACTTGTTCTGTGCCGTCTGCTATTTCAGCAAGCTGAGACAAAAATGAAAAGTTGACCTACCTTCAAATTCATTTTATGTTATATATCAACAGTTTACATTTCAGTGTTCATTTCTTGCTGTCTCTCTGGGAGGTCGTCTGCTCGTTTCGGTTCAGTGCTTTAGCAGCGTTTAGGGAGGAAAAGGCTGTTTCTAGGAGATGAAAGCTCTGGACAGCTGGCTGAAGCTTTCAACTCCTGCTTTAATGACTGCAGAACAGGAAGCTTTCCCGTCATTATTTAATTAGAGAATGATGTAATTACTTCCCTACTCAGACTACAAAATATACACTGGGTCAGTAACCGGGCAGAGAAACCCTTGCACCCGCTGACTACTGAAGACTTTCCCAGTCATGAGTTATGTCATTTCGAAGACATTCAGATATGCGTATGAATACTTATTATACAGATCAATACTGTCACTATAGGGCGGGGGTTGCACAACAATGGATGCCACTTTAAATGAAATATTGTAGTATCATCTTTCTCAACTAATGTAATTACAGTTTTTTTTCCTTGCACTGTAGATTTGATTAAGGATAACTTATGACCTGATGCTGACTGTAGTAAAGATAATGGCTACAAACACTGAGAACCTACCCTGGAAATCCAGAGTTCTCGCGAGAGCACAATTTGAATTTGCTCAGCGAGTCACTCTGGCATTGAGTAATGATGCTCATTAACTATGCCCTGGTAGCCGAGCTGCACCAATCCGGTGTATCTGATATAGGCGGGCCAGAGGCGAGCTAAACAGATGACGACAGTTTAATCTACCAGTTAGCTCCGCTGGTAGCTAAGCGTATGGGGCTCTGGATACGTCACCCCGTGTTTTGTTGTGATTGGTCGTAGTGTTATCCAATTGCGTGCAGTGAGATTTTCAAAATGCATGCTTGGTGCCGCCCCACGAGTTTGGCCATTTTCAATACTCAGTGCCAAAAACCGTAATCTTTCGGATTTGGGTCTGGATTTCCAGGCTACTGAGAACCAATGGTTCTTAAACATTTTGTTGTTTTATAGGATACATTTTTTTCTTACAGTCAACAAAGCAGACAGTTGGGCTGATTCTTATTCAGCATGAAAAACACCTTTGAGGAGACATGAATATTTAATGCTTATTTCTTTGTCCTGAACACAATGCTCCCTTTCAGTAACTTGATACCTGCACAGGAATAAATCAAAGTCGCTCCGAAGATATGATAACTCAAAACATGCTGCCTCAAATAAATGATTCCATGGTTTGACATAAACCAAATGCAGCATAAACCACACACTATAAATCCCTGCCAGCTGCTTGCTGTTCTGTCCTTAGGAGGTTCCAGTTGAACTTAAACTGACTAAGCAACAAGTTCAAGGTGTGTTAATAACTCTGGGCCAAAAACAGCAGTCTATTGAAAATCTGACCACAACCTAACCTAACACACGCTAACACACACACAGAAAGACAAATACAAGCTCAGGGTTTAAACAAGTATCAATAACAGAGAGAAGTGTTCTTTCTCCCAGTGCTGCACGCCAATCAGAGGCCAGCGAGTTAACGTCCTCTACCTGTTTGTGGTCAAAGTCCATGACCCCGACACAGTACACTCTGGCTCCAAACCCTCTGGCTTTGTCAGCCTGGGAAGCAAAACACAAAGAAAGTCCTAAATCAAGTTCTGCTTCTACTGACATACAGTAAACCTATGTTTATGAAATAAATCATTGATAAAAGATCACATGAGTGGTTTATCTTGTTACACATCGTTTATGTCTGTGTGTGTGTGTGTGTGTGTGTGTGTGTGTGTAAATTAAAACTTGACATTTTCCAAAACATACCATATGGTTTTAGAGTGATGCATGTTTTGCTGATTCCATGTAGCAACTGACTCATTTCATGCAACATGATACACATATGCTTGTGTGTTGTAATTCAGTAAAATAACAGAGTGATTCGAGAAGTAATATATATCAGTCAGTGTGTCTCCTCAAACAACCTTGATTTTGATTGAAACCCAAGATAAAAAACAACAACAAAAAGAAGACAGAGCACATGAAAACATCGTAAAAATAAAAAAAAATAAGAACCATTAGAATAATCTTCAGCAACGTGTGTGTGTGTGTGTGTGTGTGTGTGTGTGTGTGTGTGTGTGTGTGTGTGTGTGTGTGTGTGTGTGTGTGTGTGTGTTTGATACCTCCTGTAGAGTCAGTTCAAAGGGGAAAACCTCCAGCTTGCCATCGGTCAGAACGATAATGATGCTGGATGACGGTGCAGTTTGTGTCTTCATCTGCTCTGACACCTGAAGAGTGAAAGACTCTTCAGTCTAAATAGCGATACTCACACATATACTGTGCACATGTGCTGCTCCTAAAATGATAATGACACTTTCACTGTTGCATGTTTTGGATTGCTGAAACATTTTCTGTTGCCAGACCCGATTGGAGCTGCTTGAAATATATCCGATAACATATCTAATTTACTTTAAAATACCAGTATTCAGTATGACACAATGGACCAAAATATACAAGGCACATAGCCCGTAGTTTGTTGGTTGTGTAAGTGTTTTAAAGTAGATTTTACATACTCTATTCTAAAAATCAAAGCACGTTTAGTTTGTTGCTTGTGTTAAATTTCCCCTTTAAGTGGCAGTTCATGTTAAAAAAAAACAATAAAGTGACCATCGGTGTTAGAAATAATGTTCCTGGCAGGCAATCACAATGTTAGATGAGCGTACCCAGGGGTGTATGACTGGGGGGGGAAAGTGGACTGAGTATACAGGGCCCTCATGTGAGGAGGGCCCACAAAGATACTATGTAGAATGAATAGCCGTGGATGCGGGGAGAGGCTCATAGAGAATGCCTATGTACAGAGTCCAGAATTCTCTGCTACCCCACTGACCGTACCTACCGCTTTCATGCCTTCGTGCATGTAAGTTTCACCGGCAGGTTTGAGTTGGCTCAGCTTCTCCAAACCCTCATCGATCTTAGACCTGCGCAGCCAGACCACAAAACATTGGACAACACGGCTTAAATAGAGACTGATAAGAGCTTAGTTTCTGTGTGATCTTGTTATCAGTGGCATGCTGTTTTTCAGTGGTGAGGAGGAAGATGGGTTAGGCAGTGAAGCAGAAAAGGAGAGAGAGAGAGATGAAGGAAGTTTTAAAACATGAAGCTGGTACCTGTCTCCCGTTAGTGGCAGTATTACAACTGCTCTGGTTGAAAAGACTATGTAGGAAACCCTCATCCTGGGACTGAAACACACAAACAGGAAGCTTGTGAATTTTATCTGCAGCACAAAAGCACATCAAATCCCAAATTACGTTTTGTATCCTTTAAGGTGAAACATTATAAGTGGGTTTGGTCCTCATGCCAACAAAAATGATTCCTGTGACTGCTATTAAATATTCATTTGCTTATTAATTGGACAGAAAATATATTCCCGGTAGGGTGTAAACATCAATGGAAATAGGACTTGATGAAATACAATAATAATGAGATGACGATATACTGTATATACTGAAACAAAACATGACATAAATTACGTTACTTTTTGGCAAGGTGTTCCAATATGGTGACGTGAGCAAAACAAGACCCTTCTTGAAGTTTATCTTTATATATGTTTATAGGTACATTTGCTACTATTATCTATATTTTGTTGTACTGGTACTTACTGGGTGCAATGACAATCAAGATAAATCTAATCTAATAATATTATACGACATGAAAAACCCTAGCACGCCATAATAATACATGACACAACATAGCATATGATTTATATAAACAACACTAACTTTTTAATGTGATATAATGAAGTGTATTGTTATGTAATGCCACAAAACCGATACATTTAAAATTACTTTCTTTTCATAACATGACAAAGCTGATTATAACATGTTACATAACATCATAACATGTCATGACATAAATTAATAAACCTTGAAATTAACATTGCAATTCATCAAGCAGCATTTCATTCCATTAAAATGTCCTTTACTGTGTGTTACTGAATCAGGATCACTAGACAACACGAGACAATCTCAGTGCCTTGCTCACCCACTGATCTCCACATAGTAGGAAATGGAACCCCTAAATGTGTCACTGTTACTTCCTTGCTCTACCCTTCGGGCTGTGAAGGGGAACTGGACTGTCTGTTGTGGTCAGCGCCAACTTCAACATCTGGCCAGATGTTTTGCTCTCATATTTAGCAACCTCTTATTAAACCTAAATATATCTCACACACACACACACACACACACACACACACACACACACACACACACACACACACACACACACCCTCTGCAATACTCCCCAGAGAGGTTTTGGAGCAGTTGGTGGCCTTGTATGATGTCTGCTGCCCAAAATAGATATGGCCTACTTTCTACTCACTACTACTGTTTGTACTATAATTTAAAAACCTATAACAACACCTCAGTGTTTAAAAAAAAAAAATCTTTTTTTCATTAGTTTAAATATGACTGTAGTTAAAATGGAATATGCCGGGTTGTCTGGAAAGCATTTTTCACTTGGTTTTGAACTGTGCTATAAAATGTTTTGTAATAGGCTATTCCATATTTTATGGAGACTATTTAGTATAAATTCCTAAAATCTGAGAAAGGACTGAGAGGAGAAGAGAGTGATACAACACTTACCTGACAAACCTGTTGGTGAGCTGCTCCACAAATCCATAGATCTCATGCCAGTGTCCAAACACACTGCCCGACCTGCAAAAACAGCCAGCGCCAGAGAAAGTATCAAATATATCCAACACAAGACTCAACACCAACCCTGAAGACAACACAGGTGTACTAGTCCATCAGTCAAATAAACCAAACTCCATTTGTACAGCTTATATTTCCTGTATAAACTGCATTAATTAAGTTTTGATGCTGCAGAATGGGTCTTGGTCAATTTATTCTGTTGCATAGAATAAACAGAGAACAGATCATTTATGATGTTGTTGTAAACTCATGACTTAGTTTTATTTATACTTAACAGCAACCTAATACACCACGGAGAGGGACTCTGTAGGAGCTTTACACGAGTATAGACATCTAACTGCTGTTCAGAATAGAAAATATTTTAAAAAAAAACAACAATACTGTGTCTAACTTGGAGTGATGCAGCAGAGAAAGTTGGAAAACTAAACACAGCCATACATGGAGAGGACTGAGTCAAGACTCAAGTCTCTGCACTTGGGTATTACATTAATATTTTGGTCTGTCCCCGGTGGCTCCATTATTCATTAAAGCAAACGCATGCATGCAGAGAAATACGCTCTGTATTGACTCACCTGTCTAAAACAAAATAAATATCAAACGCTCCATCACAGGAAGTGTCGTCGCCATCACGCAGTGATGAATTAACACAGACACTTAGAAAGAGTAGGATTTGACAACATATCCATATCAGAGCCATAATCCATGCGTTTCATATCAGCAGTGTGGTTAGCTGCTATCTTCCATCATCTTCACAGCATCAGCCCGGCGGTTCACATGTTGAATCACTGCTGAGTGGAAGTAGCCTACATGTGGGTTCCCTGACAGAATGGGTTGGAAATAAACGGGGCAGGGCACACAGCTGCAGCACACCCCTCTCAAACCAGCAGTAATGCAAACACAACAGAGCTTCCCTCATGATTCTTCAAATTAAACTGTAGACACCAACGTATCAAAACTACTACTCCACAACTATGATAGTGCTAATAAATATATTTAAAAAACATTATTTTTCCATGTTGTTATTTGCCTTGATACAATTCTCATTTGTTTGTATGTAGGCTATAGCTTTGGTGTCCTTATATTATATGCTATTTAATTAATACATGTATTTAGTGGTTTATTTAACAAGGACGCTGCACATTCATATAGTCTACAGTCCTGTAAATGAACCAGAATTAGCCAAATGTCAACTATGGTCCCTGGAAATACCTTAGGCAACGTAACCCTAAAACACATATTTAAACAGCTATTAAAATATTTTAAACGCACGCAGAGGGATAACAAAATATAAAGATAATGTTAGTAAAGATATCATACAGAAAATCATAATGCTACAATGGCAGGTACTAATTAAATTAAATCAAATTGCATATATAGGCTATAATTTGCTATACATAGGCTATTTATTTATTGTATTACCAGGAACAGTGTAGTCTACATACATACATACATACATACAGTATAAGTTATCACATATCTAAAAAAAAAACTGAAACTGTATAAGCAACATTAAGTAAATATGAATTTTGTAAACAAAAATGTAATTTCATGAAATGCATGTTATGTTGCAAAATAAGACAAAATAAGAAAGAGTGGGAACAAATCTTCATTACATTTTATTTAATCTTGCCTTTATTCATATGTTATATATGCTAGATAGATATCTCACTCCATTATGCTTTTATTTTGAAGGCAAAATCGTTTAGGTTCCTGTGTTAAAGATGCCATCTCGGACTTAACTTGTAGTTGCCAGTGCAGCTGGCATAAATAGAGAAAAATATAAAGAATGACAAACTGATGGTCCAGATGACTTAATATAACTACAGAAAGTAGAGACTACATATTCCTGTATTTTAAAACAGAAGTGAAGGGAGCCATTTTCCTCCTATAAAACAAAAAATCCCTTCTTGTTAGTGTGTAAAAAGTGTTTTATTAGTTTGCCCAGTTTCAAGATTTAGTAAAGATTTGCTCTTCAGTCAATGAACAGTTCAGCAGTGGTTTATTGCAAGACATTTCTCACTGACTCATAAATCATCCCTAGTAATTTCTACTGTATGCCTAACGTCTTTTTTCTCCTCAGAACAAACAAGTGCATCATGTTCGCGTAAATCTATTGCAGATGGAAAGCAGAATTGAATAGGCTAACAGAATGCCCTTGGTATGTCAGAGTGATTTGCTGCCTTGCATGAGTTTGATCCAAAATGTGACTCCCCAAAAGAAATTAAACCTACTCCCTTGTCTCACACGAAAAGACTTGGAATTATCGTTTCTTCCAAGCATGTCTCAACAACAGAACATGACCATGTCCTCATAAGCACACTTTATCATGTTAACAGACAGAAGCATCAACATATTGTAAGTAAAATTCACTCTCATGAAATGTTACATATGTATACCATCAATCTGAAATGTTCAACACATTCCAGGAGTTCTTCTGTGTGGTGTAGTGCTGTAATTATGTATTTCATTGTGTTTGCAGGGATGTAATGCACCGACTGCCTGCGGCTTCCTGGTACGTTTAATTTAAACTTTTAAGAAGGATGAAGTCATGACAGTAAACAACTCAAATAATAACATACCAAAGTCGTTTTGTCAGCAAATTGCATCCATTCTGTTTAATCTTGTGCTAGCCAGGGATCCCCCTTGGACATTTCATGGATAACTGTTGTGGATAATGTGATCTGGGCTTTATTTTTGGGTGTAGCAGTTGGACTAGAAGACAAAGAGAGACTTTTGTTGCATGTCCCCTTCAATCATTGCTCTCTCCTCCATTCAAGTAAACACAAAATGTAACGTTTAATAGAATTTAAGAGTGTAAAAAGCGGAAAGAGACCACCAAGTAATCATTAACCAGTCATAAGGTGTGCAAAAATTACTATAATTTGAAGCAGTAAGATGCAGTCTAATAGAGTTAGCCTGTCATACCAGGAATATTTCATGGGGAATAACATTGTTGAAGTGAAAAAGGGATGTTAGGCCTACATTTAAAATGGGAAAAGTCAGAGCTGCAGGTGGATGGATAGCTGTGTGTCAGGAGGAGGACTGGTCTTGTTTTCTATCAGGCTAAAAGGACTCAGAAAGGAGCAGAAAGAAGGGATCACCATTGTTGACTAGATGTGGCAGCCATGCTCTCCTTTGACCTCAGTTAAAAAAACAAAAAAACAGAGACAGTGTTTCTTCACACTAAGTTCGTGAACAGTAAATCCCTCCAACAAAGCCAAAACAAATGCATTTTATTTTATTTTAGGGTGTAGCCACAAGTCTGGTCTATTAAATGAAAAGCATTCATACTGTCAGTAAACAATGGGCATTTTAATTATGTATAACTGTCGCCAAAAGCAAGGGCGGGATAGCATATATTCATTTCAGCTTTGGTTGAGATATCTACTGGGAACTGCTCAAACCACTGCAATTAAAGATACTGTAAGACATGTTGCTTAATATATAATGAGGAGACACTTTCTAATCCTATGAGAAATTAATTTAATATAGGATTTCAGAGATTTTTTGCAGGAAAGCTCTGGAAATTATTTTGTTTCTAGATTGAATTCATGTTTTTTTTTTACAGTCTGCTCCAGCTACAATCCTCCACACTTACCAGTTGGTGGCAGCAACGTACCGTTTTGTCGTTTACTATAAGGAAAGAAGAGGCTAGCTAGGTTTGGTGTTATCCAGTAGCTGAGAATATGTATGTGCTTTGTTTGGTTGTTTTTTAAACTAAAATGTGATTTTCTTAAACACAATGCTGGCTTGATAGTCATCCGGATATGGCAGAATTGCCTGAACAAGGACATCGACTAATGGTGAGCTTTATAACCCTGTTTTCAATCAGTTTCGCTGGCTAAAACAATGCCTGCGCTAGCCGGGGGCCGGGGAATTTAGCTTGCTAACATGCCTTGCAGTCTGACACACAGTTTGAAGATAAAAAGCTTTTTTCAAAGTGAAATAGATAATAGCCTCTGCGTTGAAGAGTTGCTGCGGATGTGGTACAGAGTGGTAAACTAGCTAGCTAGCTAAGGCTTTTGACAGGATGACGTTAGCTTTAGCTAAAAAACACACGTTTTTAAATGGGGTTAATCAACACTGGCAGTTGTGTCACAAACACTAGATGTTCGCACTGTTTTCGGCTCTTTAATCTCTACTCTGTGAATTGAAAAAACAACAACTGTGGTTTACTTTTCCTTTTTGTTCTTCTCCAAACTCAGCCTAGCCTCGCTGACTTGCCTTGTACCAGATGAGTTGGTACAAGATGCTGCTGAAGATGCCCCAGAAGCTGCTGCGGACTGCCCACTACATAGACCTGGGCAGCTACCAGCACTGGCCGGTGCTGATTCCCCAGAGGATACGACTGTACACCTACGAACAAATCCCCCTCTTTCTCAAAGAAAACCCCTTCATCACAGACGGCTACAGGGCCCACCTGCCCTCCAAACTCTGCCTTAGGAGGTGGGAGTCATGTTGGAAATGTATACTTTTAATAGCAGAGTTATTTACTACATTCCAGTCATGTTCAATAGAGTATTTATTTTTGTACTTATTTGGTAGTTGGATTACTTTCTGTCTTTATGGTGTTAATTATGTAGATCCTCAATATGCAAGTGTCCTGCATATTACAGTGTATGAACATTACTATTGTGCATGTTAGTGTATATACCGACTGACCTTGTTGACATGTGTACATCTTTTGTTTCTTCTATTCTGTTGCAGTATTTTCATTCTGTCCAATGAGACTGTGAACATTTGGAGCCACCTTCTGGGTTTCCTGCTCTTCTTCTCTCTGGGGGTCAATGACCTCTCCTCAGTACTGCCAGCCTCTGGAGCCAACAGAGAGGACTACGTCATCTACACTATAGGACTGTTCTGCTTCCAGGTAAAACATGATTTGGCTGACTGTGAGGGTGACAAAAGCTGTGATTGTCGTCTTCTGGAATTGATGGTAACAGAGAGAGTCTTGTAACCTCATCCACATCTTGTTGTTTACTGTGTTGTTTAGATCTGAATGCAAAAAATGTTGTTGTTTAAAGACATACAGTGTATTCCAGGCTTATTATAATACGCTTTCCTTATTCCTGCCAGCATCCGTGCTCTCTGTGCATGATCCACAGGTGTATGTGTCTGTAATTTTACTACTTTAACAGTTTTACAGCTGTTCACAATTATTAGTTTATTATGAACATCTTCATTAGCTGAATATTTGTACTGTATATAAATCAAGTTTGTGTGGCTTAACAAACTGATTCATGTAGGTTCACGTTTCCTACCACAGGTGCAATCAGTTCACCTCAACCCAAGGTGTGTAAGCTGTGTTTAGGTGTAACTGTTGTAAAGGTGGGGCACAGTCTATTGTATTATAAAGAGGAATGGTAGTGTAGTTCAATGTAGAGGCAGTGTTTCTGTGTTAGCTGTGTTTACAGTTTGTGTTGTAGGTTGTGTAGCAGCTGATAATGGTTTTGGAAACGTGTTAATGCAATTATATGCATATACATGTATATAGTTTCCCACCCACCCTCCTCCTTGAGCTTGATTTATGGTCCTGCGGAGGCTCCACGCGGAGCTATAGCCTACGTAAGTCACATTAGGCTACGGCGTAGGGTCCGACGTAGGTTCGTGTCTCCACGTACATACGTATGTAGCCACGGCATAAATTTTACGCAGAAGTATAAATCAAGCTTTAAACTCCTCCTTTTCTTTGTCCACACAAGTGCATTCGAAAAGGTAAAACAAAACGAACTTGATAAAACTAATAATGACAATCATAAAAAGCGCTCTAATTTGTTTTGGATGTTATGACTACATATTTCTGAGAGATTACACTCACTCATAAATCTTCCAGTCTGTAAGGGTACTGTGTGTTTTCATCGCAGGTGTGCATGTTGTGTTCTGTGGGGTATCACCTGTTCGCGTGCCACCGGTCGGAGAAGACTTGCCGTCGCTGGCTGTCGTTGGACTACGCAGGCATCTCTGTTGGCATCCTGGGCTGTTACGTACCTGGGATCTTCTACGCTTTCTACTGTAACGCTGTAAGTGTGAATAGCCAAGATTTCTTTCTCTCAAGATGGTATACTAATAAAGAAACGGATGCTCCAGCTCTGATTAGACTGTATCTAATCGGCTACTCTCCTGTCTCGCAGTTTTGGCGACAGGTCTACCTGCTGACCGTGCTGTCCCTGATCCTGGCCGTCTTCTGTGCTCAGGTTCACCCCCGTTACCTCAGCAACGACTGGCAACGGATTCGGACGGCGATCTTCTGCTGTGTGGCTGGCATCAGTGTGATTCCTGCCTGTCACTGGGTCTGGCTCAATGGAGGATTCACCACTGCTGTTGTACAGGTCAGGAAACCGAGTAATAATAGAAAACAAGCAGAGAGAGCGATGCTCACATACTTACATTTATTACACCTTCGTATACACTAGTCTGCAGCTTCATTAAGAGTCTAGTGTTCCTCTATTGTTCCCCCTGACTGTATAACGTTTAGTCATGTGAATTCTGTTTTTTCTTGTATGTGCAGCTGTTCCTGCCTCGTGTGCTAGTGATGTACCTGATAGCTGGATCTGCCTTCCTGTTCTATGTCACCAAGATCCCTGAACGCTATTTCCCTGGTGAGTCCTTCTCTTCTGTACAGGGTTAGAGGGGAGCTTTGGTGTTAAACCAAGTGAGACATTTTAAATGAACAAGAAGAAATCAGTGATTGAGGTTACTATGTGACTATTTATTTTCCAGTGTTAATTGTTTTTTGTTGTGTCAGTGAAGAACCCCTAAGCGGTTTCTCTGTCATTAGCTTAGCTGCAGCTCAAGGTTTCAGACGGGTTTAAACCGGTGTTGTCTGAAGCAAAACCCCGTGTCCTCAGAAGCTGCCGTCTTAGCTGCATCTGTAGTTTGGTCCAAACGCCACTAGAGGTCAGCAAATCTGAGGTTTACCTTAAACCTTCTGCAGACGTGGTCTGACAGTAGCCTGGTCCTACCAGACTCTGGTACATTTCATTTGTACAGAGAGTCTGGCCACTCTCCATTGACAAGTATTAACTTCCTTGAAGGCGGGTACTCTGTTGAAGTTTAAAACTATTGGATCTGCCCAGAGCCACTCTGGATCTGCCTTAACCAATCACTAACGTTTGGTCGTGGCGTATGTCATGCGCATGTGCAACAAGAGGGGAGACCGTCAAGGCTATTAGCATTAGCACCGCTAGCGTTAGCCTTAGCCAACTCCTTCACCACTAACGGAGCGAGCTGGAAAATCAAACTTTTCCCGAACCCCGTGGGGAGCAGGGCCACAACATCATGGCCACCAACACAACTCAGCAAAGATTGTTCTTGCTCGGGCTTTAACTTCTGGATATTCGGCGACGTTGCCACAACGGACCGAATGGCTTCGCTAGCATCTTTCTAGCGCACGTCCTCAACGTCATCGTTCTCAGCCACTCCCTCTGTTCGCTGATTGGACCGCCAAAAACGTTGGTCGAGAAAACCCAAGACTATATCGCGAACCCAGATGGAGTACTGAAGGGAAATGAAGATTGAGCGGAAGTACGTAGGAGGGCGGAGCCAGGCTAGTCTGACAGATGGAAAGAGGAAAAATATTTCACACTGTATTATGAAGGCAGCACTACCATGAGTGTCAAAATAATGTAACTGTGTAAATACATTGGAACCGTTCCAGAAAATGTGACAATGAGGTCAGTGCATAAGCAAATGCACCACTCTACGTCCAGTATCTGTAACGGCGGGTTCACACTGGACACGGTAGCGCCATGAATGGCAGCTGAGCACTGCCCGCTAGGGCTGCATGATATGAGGAAAATATCTAGTTGCGATTATTTTTGACTGATATTGCAATTGCGATATGATTCACGATATTGGAAGGAATGATCATTTTTGTATCATTATTCTCATTTCCATTGAAAAATATTAAAATGATTATTGCGAGGATCTGTACCAAAGATTTTTTTCTTTAGTCTGTAGAATAGGATTTGTAGGGCGGGACGTCTCTTTAGCACCATGATGACCTTAAAGATGAACTGAACTGGAATTTGAGTAAAGGTGATTATAACAGATGTATTTTATTTATTCTCATTGGTACAATGATTAAAATGGCTGAATTTGTTAAAAGGGATAAAATGGTACATTGAAAGTGTTGTTGTTACATGGGCGCCGCCATGTTGGAATTCCACAATCGGCTACGTCACTGGCATGGTAAGCAGCCATGGAATGTAAACAGTCTGAGGCTAACGGACATGGCTGAGGAAACGGAAACCAACAGGTCTAGGGGGGGTTCATACTGTATTGCCCTGGCTGCAGTAATGAATTGTATAGGGCTAAGGCAGCTGGGGTAACGATACATTTCCACAGGCTACCTTTTGACAAGGAAACCAGTCCTCAACTCATGGCTAGCTGCCTTAAAACTGGCTAGCCCTCCAACAGCCCCTGGATTTCGAGTCTATAACGAGCATTTTTTAGCGTCAGACTATTTAGAGAGCTGTAATTTCGATTCAACAGGGTCACTGGTGAGGGTTAAGTCCAACAGACTGAAACCTGAGGCCATTCCGTCAATGATCGACTTTTCAGGCTACAGTACAGGGCAGACCGATAGACCAACGGCAAGACACTAACACCGATGCTATCTGACGCAGAGACAGGGCGCTGAAACGCTCACATCAGGCAGAGGACAGAGAGGTATGTTTAGCTGTTATCCAGCATACTAGCAATCTACTAGGCAAAGGGCTGGATGTAACGTTGTTGTGACATACACAAAACACGTACATATTCACTTACACGCACAAATAAAGCCTAATGTGTAGGCTTTATAGCGTTCAACAAAACTGAGACTGACACACTGGGCATTCATTGAAATTGAGTCACAAAACCAAGCTAGATACCAAACGATCCAACCTAGGGAAAGGGCTAGCAGCTAAACACGTTGGAAGCACTTATGTCAAACTCCACAAGCTAGCACTCCGACCATACACTGTATAAATAAACCATGACTCCGATGATATCACAGATCAATAATAATGCGTTACTGCGGGTCTGTAAACAGAATCCAATGTCCCTTTCTACTGACCCTGAAGCTAGCTGATGTCTCAGGGCACATAGTTGATGCAGAGGGAGTTCAACTCGCAGAAAAAGCTGCTAGTTCCATAATGGGAGGTATCTGTGCAGTATCCATTTGTGCAATATCCATCAACGACCACAA
The DNA here is from genome assembly GCF_008315115.2 of Sander lucioperca. Taxonomy (NCBI): domain Eukaryota; kingdom Metazoa; phylum Chordata; class Actinopteri; order Perciformes; family Percidae; genus Sander; species Sander lucioperca. Next base: position 13,606,842 of record NC_050173.1, on the reverse strand, counting down.
GGAAAAAATCTGCCAACTCTACACTAGCCTAAAGTAAACGGCAAAACTCGTGAACCCTCCGTGCATCCGTCAACCTGTGGTAACTCTCCTACGTGCAGCGAAACACTTTTTTTTTTTTTTTTTTTTTTTCAAACTTTATTTATTTTGGTTTTAACATTTTGCGTGCAGCTAATTTAACAAGCGATCCCATTGGATGAATTCGTCCAGTCACATTTCCGATCCGAAGGTGGAGGCTGAAACGGCTCGTCCTCCATGTGGTGGTAGTCAGACACTACAGGCCTGTCCCTCAGGCTCAAATGCGTAACCCATGCCATTAAAATTACTCATTTTCATATGTATTTAATATGCTGCACTGTAGCCTATATACCTTCGCAGGTCATACCATGCCAGTGACGTCATCGAAATGGTCAGCGTTCTAATACTAACAAACGTAATTTTTGTGTTGATTTTTTTTAATTACATTTTTTAGTGTAATTTATTTTTATTTGTCATAACCAACACGTTATCAACGTTTATTCTTTCAGTTCAGTTCATCTTTAAAGGGCTCATATTACTATAAAGTAGTTGAGCCTTGTCACACTATTCCTTCACAAGCCCATTTCAGCCAGGCAGTAATTCCTGCTTTGTACAAAAAAACAAAAGAATCCTTATGGATACAAAAGCCCAAATAGAGAACCAGCTGTCCGAAGCACCAGCTGTTGCTCTGACAGCAGACGGCTGGACGTCAAGGGCTACTCAAAAGCTACCTGACTGTAACGTGTATATTTCTTTTATAAGGAGCTGTTTTAGTTTTACATGCTGCTAAGAAGACACCCCAGAAGATGGGTCAAGAATAGCTCTGTCGTTGTTCAAAGTAAAAAAGCTCATACTTTATGATGTTAGTTTTAATAAATAAAATAATTGTAAAACTCAAGTAAATTTCTCTGGCATTTCTTTCTTTTTGCTGTATTGAAAATGTACCGAATCGTGACACCACTGTCTCGTATCGAACCAAACTGTGAATTTTGTGAACGTTACATACATACATACAGTACATACAGTATACATACATACATACATACAGTACATACAGTATACATACAGTACATACATGCATACATACATACAGTACATACAGTATACATACAGTACATACATACATACATACATACAGTACATACAGTATACATACAGTACATACATACATACATACATATAGTACATACAGTATACATACAGTACATACATACATACATACAGTACATACAGTATACATACAGTACATACATACATACAGTACATACAGTATACATACATACATACATACAGTACATACAGTATACATACATACATACATACAGTACATACAGTATACATACAGTACATACATACATACATACAGTACATACAGTATACATACAGTACATACATACATACAGTACATACAGTATACATACAGTACATACATACATACATACATACATACATACAGTACATACATACATATAGTACATACAGTATACATACAGTACATACATATACATACATACCATACATTACATACATACAGTACATACACACAGTACATACATACATACATACATACATACATACAATACATACATGCATACAGTACGTACATACAGTACGTACATACTGTACATACAGTACACAGACAGACTGCTGCATCACTCTGCATGGACATGCTCATGTTGCATAACATCTAACATGTCTATCATATAACATCTTAAAGTCTTTTTCTGGATATTAAATGTTACATATCCTCCTGAAATATATTTTTATTCTCGTACATTGTGAAGAAAGTATGATAAATAAAAAAATAAAATGAAAACACTATTCAGATCATTTTTTCCTGTCCTCTTCTAGGCCAGCTGAACTACCTGGGCGCCAGCCACCAGGTGTGGCACATACTGGTGGTGGTGATGTTTTACTGGTGGCACCAGACGGCTCTAAACATCATGCACTTCAGGCACAGCCAGTCCTGCCCGGCCCAGACCAGCAGCAGCTAAGTTGAACTGATGAAATGTTACGGAAAGGCAATCAGCTGCAGGCTAATATCTATCATTGTTAGTAGACACCAGTTAAACTCAATATGTTAATATTCAAAGATTTCTGACCAGTCAGCTGCTGGTTAGAAGTCGCTGCCTAAAGGTTTTTCAACCACTAACTACCAGAAGCTCCTGACTATTAGCTGCTAAGGTGTGAGCCGTAGAGTCTGACGGTAGCTAGTAGCTTTCACTGAGCCCAAGCACTTGGTTACTGTTTGGCTGCAGTCAAAGGCCACTATATAAGTCTACTGTCTCCAACAGTAGTAATCAGATACGTGGCTTGACTCTACTGTAAATGTTCAATTCTCTTAACCAACATATCAATGCATGAAGCAGGAATTTAAATTGGTTTGTAGGAACCGACTAAGGTTTGGTGTTTTTAAATTGGCAAACATGTTATCTCATGGTTGGTTTAGATTGTGATTCTGTTTTTGTACAAAAGTATTGAAAATGTATCCATAAGGATTCTTTTGAATCAAACATAATAGCCTGTATGAACAAAGACTTCTTTGTTCGATCTATCTTTTCCTACAACATGAGATTGTATGAAATGTCTCGACAAAAGGCGGAACGCACCGAACAAAAACACGACCACTGGAAATTGTACATGTGGACACTGTGAGAGACTGTGTCTCTGGGAGAAGAAAAGAAAAAAAAAAAAACACCTCAAGCTTTTGAACAAATAGTTAAAGGTCAATCAACCGATCAATCTGCAATATCTAAGAACAAAATTTGGCAACCATATCAAGCCTACGGCACGTTGTTTTCTAAGAACTGCTTGATTTGTGTTTTTGGTGTGTACTTTTTTCACAAAGCCAGTATGTTAGGGCTGCACTAAGCAAGGTGTCATATCCGCCTAAATCCCAGAGCAACAGAGTTAATCAAAATGTTGAACAATTACCCCCTTTGCTATAACTGCTGTTAATAGAGTAATGGATTTAATCTTTTCACTAAACAGGATGTGCCATCACAAGGCAAGTGATGAAAAAAGCCTGATTCAAACATACTCTTAGCTCAACGACTATGGCTAAATCCATTGGTTATCTCCATCCCACATCACTTACTTAAATTTGATGAAACATACAATTGTGGCCAGGAGACGGGCATTCAGTCGACCTGAGATTTCCAATGAGGCGAACAATGCTGTGTTTATACAGGGTGAGCTCATCCAAATCACAACGACAACATTTTGATGTGCTCTGAGATTTATGCCACCACACAAATGCAATGGAGGTGAATGGAATTTCATTTTTGGAGCTCACAGCATTGGGAAATGACGTTTTGTCATTTTTTTTTAAAGGGATACTTTGCCGAGTTCCAACAAGCTTTGTATCATAACATTGTGGGTAGTATGTGTAAATGAACTGTGGTAACCTTCCATCCATCTTTCTAACGCCCAGATTTTCATGCTCATCTCCCAGCTCAAAACCGCCGGATTACACGTTCCGCGTCATTCTGCGACATTTTGCTGGCTCGAGAGCTGTCGCCCGAACTACAGATTTTACTTCCGCATACTGACACAAAAAGAGTATAGAAGCAGATCGAGAGAAAGACGCTCCTCTCGCTCTCTCAAACTCAGACCGAACTCAGATTAAACTGTGAAACAGACAGACAGCGCTCATCGAATTTAAACTGAGATCATGTTACTGCATTGGCAATTTTTCTCACCTAAAATGTTTTCAGAAACACAATTTAGCTTACTGTTTTTTTTTTGTTTTTTTTTTTAACTTTAATACGAGATTTGTTACCAGTTTGTGATCAGCTGTCCGCCATATTGCTTTCTGTGACGTGCTCGCATTCACAGCGGGAGCATTTATTGGTCCGGTGTGGCACAGTGCGGTCTGGTAGTTGGAGGTATTCTACCTTTTGAGCAAAAGGGAATACCACAGCTCCTTTCCTCTGTTCTCTCTGGTCATGTAGCATGATTTTTTAAAAATGTTTTGGCGCCATTCTACTGCATAGCAACCCAGTTTTATGAAAAGATCCTCTTCCCAGTGGTGAAATACTTCTTTAAGCTGTCACTGATTGGTCAACCAATAGCCAGGTGGCTATCTGTTATCAGCCATCAGATGTCACCCCTGCAACTGTGTTTTTTTCATAAAGGCTGCATGTGTGAAAGACGGTTGTTATTGTCTATTTGATGCTGTTGTTTAAATGAGGCCAGTGTAAAGTGTTACAGCAACCTGAAAAGAACCCTTTTCCCCCACAGTACACTTTGGGACATATTTTAATGTTTAGTGTTGATTTTTACATAATTCCAGTGATGTTTGTACTTCATTTGCCTTATTATCTTTGAGTACATGTACTGTATGATACGCACTTACTGTTACAATCGGTTTTGGATCAAGAAGAGAACATAAACCAGAACAAAAAAAAATATTCAAACCGACCGATATCATCTTTGCTGTTACACCACAAGGCCAGTATGGTTTGTTTTTATGTAGTACAATTTAATGTTTAGAACAAGTTATGAATTTTAGTTGCGATCACTTTCTTCTGCAGAGCTGGAAGACGCACTGTACAGGTGCTGAAAGAAGTGACTTCATTTTGCCTTTAAGGGTGTGTGTTTATTTGACATGAACATCTAATTATCATAAACTGGCTTAATATTTTTTTTTTAAGATGTCATGATTGTTTTATCCTATTTAGATTGTGTTTTCCTTGAATATCATTTGTATGATAAAGCACTGTCGCTGATGAGATGTATAATATTTATTTCAGTGCCTGTGTGAAATTATATTTTTAAACAGTTTGAATGAATAAAGAATGCTGGGAAATAAATTGTTGGTGAGGCTTTTTTTTAAATTTTTTTTTTTTTTTTAATTTTTTTTTTTATAACTCACAAATACTTTCATTGATTTTAATGTCTTTTTTTTTTTTTTTACCCTAATCCATAATAATCCCATTATCATAGCAGGAGAAGCATTGTGTGCTGGTTTCTGTTGTTCACGTTATTGAACAAGAGAGGGCAGCATTGATACAAAAGTTGCACGTTTACAAGAAAGGGTTCAAAGAAAACGTGGGTGCACATTTTCAGATTTTTGTATATCCCACTAACGCACACATTCTGTTCACCCGTTTCTCTCCATGTAAGGAAACATGTTTGTTGCCTGATTTCACCAATTTAACCATGCATTGTCTTCTCTGAACCTTCTCAGTGTTTCACAGCGGCGGGCTTTGTTCAGCCAGTGAAAGTGATTCACTTCAGTTAGCAAAGTGAAAATGACATGCTTGTTAAACACAGGGATGTCCTGATGACAAAGCAGATTATAGGTAAAATCACATGTTCATAGTGTCTGTCCCAGAAGCCTGAAATATACTGTAAATCCTCCTCTGTCTAACCTTACTATTGTGCACAAAGTCTCTCGGTTGCTTCAGATTTATTTAACAAACTAATCCAGCAATTATTTTGTGATTTGATTCCTGTCTGATGGCAATGTTGTCATCCAGAATGACTTTTCTATCTGCTGTGTCATAGTTTTTGTAGGAAATGATACGCCATCACGAAATCACCTCATGCAGTAATGAATATTTGTGCAATTGGTGTCTGGCACTGTAATGATGGAGAATCCTCCTCAAAGTACAGTTGGCTTATACTTGATTTTCACTGGGTTAACAAGCACATTTCAGTGTTTCTTTGTTAAAGTGTAACTCTCGCCAAAATGCAACCTAGGGTCTTTTTGTGAATGTACCCGAGTCAAACTTTAGTTTAAAAGCATAATTAGGAAGGAAGCGCCACTTTTAAGATTTACCGTATTCTTGTTTTTCGGTCAAATGGCCTTTTGAATTGGAGTGCTAGGGGCACTACTATGATCACATTAAAATCAACATTTTTAAAACACTAAGAAGGCTCGACACAATATGAAACTTTGCTCCAAGTATCATCAGGGGCTCTACACATCAACTTGAACATTGAGAACATTATTTGTGTACACAGAGTTTACTAAAAAAGGTTTTGAACGACTTACTTTAGCAGTTGTTGTTGTTTGTGGGCGCTACCATCTCTGAATGCAACGTAACAGGGAGGAGAGTAAAGATGGAAAGCTCCTAAAGCTTAGTTCCATATAAAAGCACGGATAATTCGTTGTTTTGTCGTTAGTGAAGAACAATATTGACCTTGTAGTTGAAAAAGGAGCCTCATATAAGAATGATATTTCCTCCTATGGAGTCCGTTCATTCACATTTGGAGATCGACACTTTTTGACTGGCGAGATGATAGCGCCCGGAAACAACTGCTAAAGTAAGTTGTTCAAAACCTTCTTTTTAGTAAACTGTGTACACAAACAATGTTCTCAATGCTCGAGTTGATGTGTAGAGCCCCTGGTGATACTTGGAGCAAAGTTTCATGTTGTGTCGAGCCTTCTTAGTGTTTTAAAAATGTTGATTTTGATGCTATCATAGTAGTGCCCCTAGCACTCCCAAAAGGCCATTTGACCGAAAAACGAAGATACGGTAAATCTTAAAAGTGGCGCTTCCGTCCTAATTATGCTTTTCGGGTACGTTCACAAAAAGACTCTAGGTTGCATTTTGGCGAGAGTTACGCTTTAAAGGAGTAGTTCGCCATTATGAGAAATAAACATTTTGACTTTCTTGGTGAGCATTGGATGAAAAGATGGATACCACTCTCATGTCTGAGAGCTTTCTTTTTAAATCAACATTGTTATTGTTGATAGGTCTGGTGATACCTAAGAAACGTTTCCATTTTGAACTTCTGTTCAGGGACACAGAGGTCTTTCTGTTTTAGAGTTTGTGCTTGGGTTATAAAACTTTATGAGAATGGTGAGGTTTAAGCAGTGAGATGAGCCCTAAATGATATGATAGTTGTGCAAGACTTAACATTTTCATATATTTAAACTTATTTAATCATTGACATCTTGGTGCAAACAAATCGCTGACTCTTAGTTTGTTTACAGTTAATAAATAAAAGATATACCTGAATGTGTAACTATGGACTATTAAGTAAGCGTGTATCGGTCTTCCTGTTTTTGTGTCATTCAGAACTACTTTGACCATAACAAGACATTCTGTAAGTGTTTGAAAGTATAGTATTTGTGTTAGCAAATAATAGCTATGAGTACATTACCTCATGGACTAATGGATAGTTGTGTGGATCCTGACACAGCGGCACAGTGTCAACTATTAAAGCTGCTCAGGTTGTCAACACTAACCATCATTTTGGGAAACTTTCATTTGGGTTAGTTTTTAATTTAAAAGAGGAAGTTGACTCCAAAATAAGTAGCAATATCTTTTAAATTTGTATATATAAACATACTCTTAGCTACTTTTAGACTTCAGCTAGTGACAAAAAGTGCAACTTTACATTTACTTTTTACATTTTTGCATCTTCCAGCATATTTATTGTCAAGGGGGCAGTGTATCACAATAACTGTTAATTCCAGCTGTTGACATTGAGGTCTGCAGATTATCCATAAGAACCACAACATTATTTCTGAAAAGACAGATTGCTGCTGGGTTTATGTCATTTGAAACTAGTACATTACAACTGTGGGCCATAGAATCAAAACAATAAGCTGAAAGATGCTAAAACACTCCATAGATTCTCCCTTGATATGATAAACATGGTTAATGGCAATCATTCAGACACAAGCACTTCATTAAAAATGTGTCAGTTTAATTCAAGTATTGAACATTAAGGCAGTGTTTGTACTGTATGTAGGTGTTGAATATCAACACTGTCAAAAATGTAAGTCAAACAGACTTCTCCTAAAGCATGATGTAATCACTATCACGATTCAAGTTAAAGTGCTCATATTATGCTTATTTTCAGATTCATAATTGTATTTAGAGGTTATATCAGAATAGGTTTACATGGTTTAATTTTCAAAAAACACCATATTTTTGTTGTACTGCACATTGCTGCAGCTCCTCTTTTCACCCTGTGTGTTGAGCTCTCTGTTTTAGCTACAGAGTGAGACATCACACTTCTGTTCCATCTTTGTTGGGAGTCGCACATGTGCAGTACCTAGGTAAGGACTACCAGCCAGTCAGAAGCAGAGTATGAGGGCGTGCCACACTAGCAGCTAGGCAAGCATTGTAACGTGTGTTACAAAGTGACGCACGTTCGTCACGGAAGTAAAGGCTGGACTACAATAGAGCTGTTTGGAGCAGTTTGTGAACAGTGTTTTCTGTTGGAGATGGTAAGTCCCTTTGGTGTGGACTTTGGGCATTTTCACTTTGTAAACCTATAACGTGCACAAAAAGATATATAACACAATAAAGGAAAGGGTAAAAAGCCAAAAAGCATAATATGAGCACTTTAAAATAATGCGTGGAAAAACGTTTGATGACAAACAAGTGCATTAAAATCCAAAATTATAATCTTCTAAATTTACAAATATGAATGTCTACATTTTATCACAATGGCAGTTGTCATTAACATTTTATGAAGTAGTAAAGTAAAAAGTCATCCCCTTTGAAGGATTACATACATAGGGTATTTTCTAGACATTGTAATTGTTTTAATTCAAGTTTTGCACTTGGCAGCAACTTGATGAAAGACATAACTATAAACAGTGATTTAATAAGAAAGAGTCAAAAATCTGCTCTTAGTTTGCCAGTCACAAAACATTTGATTTAACAAACCAGTGGCAGCGAACCATTTCGATAAAATAAGTGGCATCACCTGCTGCCATCAGTTTTAATATAAATTTCAGAAGCACCAAATGATGACTTGCTTTCATCCAGCAATTTTTTTTCTTTACCAAGAACATATCTAGAACAGATATAGCTGTCATTGTTGGGTGACTAGGAAACGGGGCAGGTATCTTGTAATGAGGCCAGGTTTTGAAGGCAAGGCTCTCTCTGTGTAAGACTAAGTCTGAGAAAGCACTCAGTCCTCGTGAGTCACGAGATGCTTCTCTTCCTGCCATGCACAAGTGCTTCTTCTTCAAGTCAGGAAGCATTTAACTGGCCTTTTAGAATTTATTTTGAAGTCGCATGTGTGTAATAGCTGGCACCACAGGAAATACCGCTGATAGTGGCTGAATCCCCATGTCTGAACTCTAGACTCCTGGAAAAGAGCCATTGTGGACTTTGGCAAAAGCCTTCAAGTGATACAAAAAGTTAAAACTGCTTTTATTGCAATGAGCATTGCTTTTGACAGCGACAAAGGTAATAATCAGCAACTTTATAGGAACAAACCTGTTAGTTATTGTAGTTATTCTTTGACTGTGTCGGGCCTTGTATCTGTCCTGTTGTTACCATTATCGCCTGGCAACAGGTCATTTTGTGATACTTTGTCTTTTCGTCCTCTATATTGACACAAAAGCCTGGACGGCAGAGGTCTGAGGAAGGTAATGAGGGAGCATCTTCAAACTAAACTTGCAAAACAGTCTGTCCCCCTTATTGTTGCTAGAAGAACGGATATTTATATACCAGTGTATTTGGAAAAAGTATTTTTATGATATAATGTCGCAATCAGATTTTTAGGGCTTGATGCAGTTAGGCAACATAAGGAGGAGGAAGATGCTTTTGTCTCCATAAAGGACTGGCCTGAATGGGGCCTTCAAAGTGCAATGGATCCTGGTTGTTGTAGGATTTTCCCCTTTAGAGCAATCGCGAATATGACAAATATTTTTGGAAATAAAATCGTTTTCAGTCATTGGGCATCAGTTTTTAAAAAAAAATAATTGCACCTTTCTAGTGCACAGATGGCCTATTTTAATGAAATGGCCCTTTTCCAGCAATACAATTGCATTTAAAAAATTTTATCTTGAAAAAAAAAGCTTATTTGGCATATCATGTGGTCTGGTTATTTAAAGGTGCAGAGTATCAAAAATGTACTTGAACATTCTTGGTACTGCCATGTTTTCTTGGACAAAGCTTCCCAAAAGGCTACCTCAAAGCTACCTAATGCATTATTGTTATAGGTGGCAAGATAGCATACCTAACTTCCCTCTCCTTCTAGCTGCTCTATACCACAGAGTCTTCTGACTTGCTTTCTGTAGATGTACTGTTTGCATGAAGAACTGCAGCGTGAACTGTATGAAACAGCAGGCTGCTCATGTCTTTGTCATTTTCCCCAAAGACTTGTCCCTTCTGCAGGGTATTGATGACTGAGGTGTTACAGTTGGCAAAGAGCATGCTCACCCCTATCTCTTTATATTCCTTGACCAGCCCTTTAAATGTGACCATGCCTGTCGAGTCTATGAAGGGGATGGCAGAGCAGTCCAAGACTATCGTGTGGAAATCCAATTCTCTTTGAATGAGTCCAATGACGACCTCGCCATTGTTTTTATCCCCGTTTGCCTTGGCCTGCTTCGAGGACATCTCTTTGGCCTTCTTCTCTGCCTTTCTTCTCTTAGTCAGCTCCAAGAAAGGTTCAACTCCGACAGCTTTGTAGAGGGATCTGAGGAATGAGTCCTTATTCGCGTAGTACAGAGGAGCCTGGAAGCGGAAGACATGAACCCGAGGTGGTGGCATGAGGTTCTTGTACTCGTCCATGTCTTCGTAAAGATCGGTGTCATTGGCTCGGCCCAGGAGAGAGACCTGACGTCAGACATTAGATTGGATGAGATTATGATATCACTAAAGGTTATTTTTTGTCTTTTCACATGCTAGAATAATTGCCATTTGCACAGCTTTCAAAAACCATTCGACATCAAGTCCGTTACTCACCTTGGGGTTCTGGGTTTTGAAGATGATGCAGATCATGGAAAAAACTATTCCGACCAGGAGGCCCAGCTCCACACTGATCAGAGCCGTGGCTGACATGGTGACCAGCCAAACTATTCCGTCGTTCCGGCTGGCACGCCACTTAGCCGGGACATCCTTAAACTTCCTCAGCGCCCCCCGAAGGCTTACAATGATGATACAGGCAAGAACACACTTCTGGAGAGCATAGAAGAAAGGCGCAAAGTAGAGGACGACGAGAAGGACGACCAGGGCGCTGATCAGACTGGAGACCTGGCGGAGGAGCAGAGAAATGGAGAAATAAACGGAGACAGAGGAACAACGAGGGATTTTATAGTGAGCATCTTCGACAGAGTTAACATGAACAGATTTTTTTTTTTTTTTTTGCTGGGGGTTCTACAAATGGCCTATGGACAGATTCCAAGAATGTCAAACCATTTTCAAAAGTGTGAAATGAACCTGTGTCTGGCAGCCTGTTGAGTCCTTCACCATGGTTTTTGCCAATGCTGCACTGGTGGTGAAACAGCGGAAGAAGGAGGGGATGATGTTACAAAAGCTGATGGCCAGCATCTCCTGGTTGGGGCGAACCGTATAGCCGTTTTTCTTCGCAAACATCTCGGACAGCGACACCGTGAAGGCAAAACTACAAGATAAAATGAAAGTTTGTTTACCAATTAAGGCTGTGAATTAATCTTTGCCCTCAAAAGCATGTGAAGACCCTTTTAGACCTGATGATGATTTAGACCTGTAAAGATGCATTTAGTGTGTCCAACAAAAAGTGTAAATAAAATAGCATTTTTTCTTCCCTACACAGTTAATACTAAGGGAAACAAATATGTTTGCATCCCTAAATCACATTAATTAGGCCTAATTGTTGTCTTGTGAGGACATCTCTTTAATCGGTTTCAAGACATATATTGACAAGTGGTTACATCATTTAAATGAGTCACTTTCCTTTTTCTCAGAATGCAAACGATATAGAGGAGGAAATGTCCATAGGTGTGTGTCTTCTGGAGAAAAGGTGCAATCAAACAGTGAGGGCATGTATCCCTGCCATACGATAATCCAGCTGCTACAGTATATTGCATCTTTAAAAACCTAGATAAGAGACACATGTCGAGGCCAAGCAAACATGATAAATGTGTTGTATATTACCTAATGACAGCCAAAGGAATGGCATCCAGTGCCAACCGTGGCATCAGACTAAAGCTGGGCACCTGGGGAGCAATGAACCCTGTGGGGATGTGACCGGAAACACTGGAGCCATAATGGCTGTTCAGTTCTCCAAAATGGCTGGCCAGCGTAGCTCCTGCCACTACTATCAGCTCAGTCGGCAGAGGGATCTTTAGACGATCCTTGTAGCGCTCCTGGATCTCTTTCCCTGCCACTGTAATGAAATAATTCATAGTGTTATTCTACTGTATATGAATATATATTTCTTTCTTTTCAGAAATGTATGAACAGTACTTGGATTTCTTCGTCTCATGTCATTATGTTAAGTTTAGTATATCATTAATTAGAAGCACAAAGTAGATTATAATAGTGACTGAGAATCTAATGGGGAATATGTAAAATAGACGTCTTTACCTAATACAGAGATAGAGATGGCGCTTGTGATGAGGTCACACAGGTTGGTCTTATGAATGTTGGCGAAGATGTTGATCCAGGTGACGACAACTGTGCCGTAGCCCTGATGACGGGGGATCTTTAGACCCAACAGGTATTTAGCCTGCACGGTGAGGATGGTAAAAGAGGCTCCTGTGGCAAAACCATCGAGCATAGGGGACGAAAGGTATACAGAGACGAAGCCTAGCCGAAACACTGCCATTACGAGCTGGCGAGGGGAACGGGAGGTAGAGCAGTTGAGGAAGAGAGAGAGGGAGAGAGAGATCATGGATGGGAATGAAAATGTCAGTCACTTATCAAATGAAATATCTCAACATGTACATGATGCAGTATATTGATAAAAGAAATTGTACAGACATTCATGGTTACCAGATTATATAACCTAATGACTTTGGTGATTCCCTAACTTTTCCTCTCGTGCCATAATAAGGTGCACATTTTTGTTCAGAGTGAAATTTCTCAACCACTATTGGACAGATTGCCATAAAATTTGAGAAATACATTTGTGTCCCCACAGGATGAAATGTAATAACTGGTGAACTAAAAGAACTAGCACCATCATCAGGTCAAAACTTCACTTTGTCAAATACTTTGGTTTGTAACCAAATTCCTGCAATGAATAATGACATAAGCCAAAGACTACTTTGTGTCAAGCGCTAGTTAGAAAATGTCAGCATGCTTACATACTAAACTAAGATGCTGATCATGGTAAGCATCATACCTAAACATGAGCATGTTAGCGTTGTTACTGTGAACATGTTTGCAACACAAATGACAGCATTTACCTCAAAGCAATGCTGTACCATATAGCCTTTACACTATAGCCCATGTTGTTCTAGGGGAAATGGGTTGTAAGTATTTCACCAAGAAACTATAAATGGATACTAACAAAATAAGGGCAGAAAAAAACTCCATCTGTTCCATATTGCTATGCCTACAAGTGGTCAAAAATAGCACCTTTATCCTTTACCTGATAGACGCCTGCCAGGAATGTAAGGGCAGCAGCGATGCTGATGGAGTAACACTCCTTCCCACACTGCAGACCCATTAGCTCCACACTGTGAAGTTTACCAGCTGTAAGGTTAATGCCCAGTGTGGCATTAAACACATCAGGGCCAGAGTCCTCATTGAGGTCAAAACCTGCCAGGAACATCTCCTTATCCACCACCTGCAGGCAAGTAGAAATCTTAATTTATCAAGTAAAGAAATACAACTGTAAAGAATTACAATCCTCAGTTGCATTAAGTGATCCATGATCTTAATTGACCTCTTCACAGTGACAAGTATTGGTAGGAAACAACTTAAATGCAGCAAGATCATCATTTCATTACAGTTATCTATCACAAAGGATGATATTTAAAACTGATTATTAAGCAATATTAATTATTACCAATTTCAATCTGTAAATATTGAGGCTTTTTATTGGATAGGAAAGTTGAAGACAGGAAAGGGGAGAGAGAGGGGGACAAAATGCAGTCTCAACCAGTTGAGCTGCCCGGGCCCCAACAGTGGGTTATTTTATTAAAATGATATTTGAATATTGAAATTGAAATTTTCCTTCCAATGCATATTAAACCATTTATAGTTATCCTTTTTATATAATCTTCATCCTTTTGATTTACATTTAAAAAAAAAACTAAATAAGACATTTCGATGATCCATTACCTGTCCAACCATGAGGCTCATGAGGCTGAAGATCCCCACAGAGACATGTCTAGACGTCCCCATGAGGAAGTAAATGATGTTGGCGTAAAATGAAGTGTATAAACCATAGATGGGCTCCACTCCGGCCAGCAGGCAATAGGCAATGGCCTGCGGTACCAAGATGATACCAACGATTACCCCGGACATCAGATCGCCCCAGACATATTCTCGGAGCTTGTATTTAGGCAGCCAGCGCACAACAGGGAAGAACCCGGTCAGGGTGGATCGGACTCTGGGCCCGGAGCAGGTCACACCCTGCTTCAGCTTGGATTTGAGGACTGATACTGTGGGCTGTCGCTGCCGAGCCCGGCGTTCCAGGAGAGGTGGTGTGACTTTAGTGACCTCCTCCATGGTCCCAGGTAGGAAGAGGATGCAACAAGGTGAGAGGAAGAGGGAGGGGAGGTGGATATTGTTGTCAGCTGTGCTCCTGGGAGATCGTTATCAAGGAAAATTGAGTAAGGGGGAGAGGGGAGGGAGATATAGGGGACAGACAGGAAAATGGAATTAGTGAATACCAGTGGAGATGGCTTCAGTCCATAGATAAAATACTGTATCTTCCTGTTAGGTCATTTCGTAGTATGTTTGCTGTGGTATATTTGAATTCTGGGGCATTTAGACATTTACTTTGTAGGAACCGTTCTATTTGTAGTTTTTTTGGGGGTTTGTACATCATCCTTTAAACTTCCTAATCAGCAGCCCTGTGTGAATGTTTAGTCAGGAATGACTTTCTTATTTCCAAAAACAACCCAATATACAAATCAAACAGTTCATCCAAGACAACTGTTCTGTTAAACTTCAATGAATACTTGTGCAACAGTACAGACTGTTTAACAGTTGGCCCGGTGTTAATGAGCTCATTTTCCCAGAAGGATTAGTTAGGTTAGTCAGTGACTAAGATGTGCTGTTGTGAGCCAGTCATTGGGAAAAGTGCACCATCATCATCTACACTGTAATGATACAATTCTTTATAAACATGTATTGTTGGGGTATTTAGTCCACTTTAGTCCACATCCATGCCAGTCCTTCACCTGAACTGTTTCTGTTTTGTATTTACTATACTGATACCAGTGCAGCACTCCTTGTTGGTTATCTATACCCTTGTGCTATTGTGTTGTGGTCTGATATCTAGGTTGATAGCTTGGAAACCTGATGAATCTTCCAAATACAAATCAAGATGCTGTTACTGTATTGCATATTCCTCGCCTAATATATTTTCAGAAACACATTTTTGTATTGTTTAGCTGTTATTTGAGAAAGGTTGTGTCGCAGGAGGCCTTTACACAGCTGTTTTCAGCATCGGCTGCGTCTCAGCAGAGATTACCAGGTCACACAGAAATCATAAAACACTCTAAATGATGTGTTATCGGCTTCTGCCGTCACAACACTGGTATGTGCTGTGATTTAGACTTCCTGTGACAGCGCTGGCCACTGTCACGGACTAATATGACGGGGCAATAAAGAATATAGGAATCACTTTTTTCATGTGTACTACTTCCATCAGATTTGTTGATTTGCAGCTGTTTCTAATCAGATTTAAGTTTAATCATGCGTTTCTTCGGTCTTTTTTTCTTCTTTGTTGACTTTTTTTTTTCTAGGCAGTTTTACTTTGCGGGCCAATAATTGTTCACTTTGCATAGAAATGACCCTTTAAACAAACTAATACAGAGTCCAGTCTGTGTTCATCTGGGTCTTATAAATCCAACCTGCCTTTTTCAGATAAAAGACACAGGAGATAAATAATGAGCCTGTGTAGCTTTGAGGTACAACACATAAAGTAGAAGAACATATTCCAAAAAGTGGTCAAGAACACAAGAACTACCTTGGATTTGTGTTTAACACTCCTGCCAACAAAATGTCCACTTTAACAAGGATTTCTTTCAAGTATAGAAACACAGACACCTGATTAACTGCTGAACATGATAGGACTCACACTGGGGACCTATAGGAACCAAAAAATAAAATTTACTTCAGCGCCAAACCTGAACAGCGCTTTGATTAAAGCTGCTTCTGTAAAACGTTTCAATGTTCTCTGTCTTTAATCATTTAATATAAAAGCACCCCACCGCTGCTTAGAAACAACCTGAAAGCTTCCTTATTTTGCCTTTCATGCATAGTTAAAATCTTTTCTATCCAGTCATGTTACAAGTCTAAAGAGGCGAAAAATTACTGCATACTGACCTCAAAGCTGAAACACAGTTCTCTGTAACAGAAAGCACACAGATGACTCTGAAATTTTATCCACCAATTTACATCATCCTATAAAATCTTCAATATAAACTTTTTTTAATCTACTGCAGCAGACAACAATAAAAATATAATAAATGAACATTTATGGCCAAAAGTACAAAGATGTCCTAATTTTATGACACATATGACTTTTAAAAACCCGTAGGGTTGGTCCACATGCTGAGTCTTCAAAAACAATGCTAAGTAGAAGCCAGGACCATTGTCACTTTTTTCCTTTCAATTGTAAAACACAGCAATAAAGATAAAGCATGATGCAAGCTGGTAGTTCCACCCATAGGCGTAATTTACCCCCCCAAAAAACCTATTTTAATTTCCTTTACATAAATAAAGACATTTGCACCATAGCTTCATGCAGAAAAGGCACAAATTGTTGCCGAAAAATTCACCAGAATGCAGAAAATGATTTGTTTGTTGTTCAAAATATTAATTTTAACACTAAACCCCAAATGTTTAATCCAAAGTTACGCCCTTGGTTCCCCCATTTGTTAATCCATGAAAAATCGTATTAAATGTGCACGATAATTAACAATACTCGCCCAATACTCTTTTGACTTTTAACTTTGCTTTGCGGCTGATGTTGATTTGGAGAACAGGTGGTTTTGAAAAAGCTTTAAATCATTGTCCAAGCCTTCATGTTTAACTGAACTTGCAAAGCCAACAGTCAAGAGTCAGTTTTCAATAGATTTGGCATTAAAGAAAATCATAAAGGATACAGTGATTACTCCTAAACTGTCCTTCTCAAGTGCTTGCCTTTAATAAATTAGATATTAGATGACTCGTGTTGAAAATGCCTAAAAAAATACTCAACTTGCTACTTTTTAAGGCGAGAGAAGGAACCAACCAACACCTTGCCCATTAAGTAATGCTCTCCAAAATGCATTGACCAATATACAACATACCCTGTAATTCTTACCTGTCCAATACAATTTTCAATTTACACAATGCAACTTAAGATTGTAGATACGCTCAAAATAGTAGGCTATGAAAGGATGTTAATGGAACTGCAGGATATTATCTGAATTACCTATTAAAAAGCATGTATCCTGTATGTGCCGTACACATCTTTTCACCTGCAGATCATCAAATCTGTGCTCACAAGCAACGCATTACAACGCATAACAACATCATCTACTCTCCTCCTCCATCATGTTATAACTGCAGATGCTTTTCAGGTGGAATAAAACCCAACTTTGAAAGCATCAGCGGTCATTTCTCAGACATCTAAATCTAAATGATAAGAACACACAGTTCCAGTCAAAATGTGACAACACACTCACCTGCAGAGTCACTGGAACAGGGACAAACAGGACCTCAGGTCTCTAATGTGAAGTATGCTCTGTGTTGACTGCCTTAACTTCCTCTCATTCTATCTCTCTATCTCTCTCTCTCTCTCTGATGTCATCTGAGCAGTCAGACAGTAGTATTTGTGAGTGTGATCTCTGCTGGATAAATAGTGAGATAAGACCAGCCCTTTGCTCACCCTCACTCAGTCACTTCCCTATTTATTGGCTTGGTCAGCAGGAGTGGGTGGGGCTTGTCAACATTTGCGGCAACTGAAAAGCAATTGTGTGCTTTCTCTTCTACACAGGTCCCAGTGCCGTCAGTAGACATCCTTATGTCGGAACACAGACAATGCTTTTTCATTAACAGTAGTCATTGCACGTTTCTAATGTATGATTCATGTGAGAGTACCAACTGACACTTATAAACACACACACACACACACACACACACACACACACAGCCTATATGCAAACAGAAATGATGTATGCGGGTATTTGCATATAGAGCGGGGAAGTGAGATCCAATCACAAGTGGTCAATCAAGATGCATTTGGCGATACATTATGCTGCCAGGTAAAAACAAACGTACTTAGAGCTGTCCATTTGTGATTGGATCACTTAGGACAGATGCTAAAACCAAGTCAAAACAGGCCTTTTAACATTGAATCTTTAAGCTGAACTGATCCAATCAGTAGGTTTTTGCAGTAGAGCTTCCCTTACTGGTGACTGAGAGAGCCTCTGTCAGCGCAGCAGTGATTACAGCCTAGTTAAAAGCTTACTGAAACACTAGGAATGGGAGGTACATTGTTTATCATTTAGGGGATGTATCAAGGGAATGCAATGTTTGTCACTAATAAGAAAAAAGAATGTAAGATTAATTATGATTTTCTCTATAACAAGGGCTAAAATTCACAGTTTGAGACTAAATTAATCTCTCTGTGTGTGTGTGTGTGTGTGTGTGTGTGTGTGTGTGTGTGTGCAAGTGTGTGGGTGTGTTCCTGTGTGCATTATATGCTGGACTGAATGGCATCATTGTCAGTGTGGAGACATGGCAGTTCACTTCATCTAATATAGTCAGTCACTGTTAAGAAATTGAAAAGTTAAAAATAAAATTGAATTGAAGATTGGAGTCACAATTATTACAGAAATATTAATGGAGAAGGGGCTGCTTTTTGGTGTGTGTGTGTGTATGTGTGTGTGCATATCCCTTGCCACGGACAAAAAGCAGACCCCTCACCATTCAGCCTGAGAGGATTACTGCACTGCCCCATTAAATCCACCGGCAGCATCATCTGTCTGCACGTCTGCTCCACTGTCTACAAGCTTCATCACCCGTCCAGCATGATTTTTGGACACATTTTGTTTGTTTTTTTGGTAAGTGACAAGTCAAATGTGTGAGGACTCACCCAGACTGGAGGAGAGGAGCAAACAGGAGGCAACACCAGCCATACCTCCCTGGCTGGTGCTGCTGCATCCACCATCAGCCTGTTTTTGTCTATACACTGTGCTGCTCACTGACTGCTTCTGGCTTCTTCCTGCTTCCTTCCGCAATGCATGTTGGGAGCAGCAACACCCCCCCCCCTCCCCCCCCCCCCGAATATAGCTGAGCAGAGGGGGAGGGGAGAGAGGAGATGGAGGGAGGGAGGGAGGGAGGGATTGTTGCCAGTGGATGATGGTTACCATGGTGACTAAGGTCAAGTCATTTTAAACAATGATAATGGTTATTACTACTACTCATATATATGCTGCATGTTAATCCTCATTTTATTGATGCTAAATGATGTCACTGATTGATGCTGCTCACCAGGCTCATCATAAATAAGGGATTTGGGCAGACTCAATGAGTTTACCAGTACTGCCAATGTTTTTTAAAAGCAGAAAAATACATGCAAGGAATGCTTAATGCTAAATGCATCTTGATCATAATAACAAAGTTTAAAGATGATTAATTGACCATTAATCATCGTATCACAGTTTGACCCTCAGCTTCCTGGTGAGTTTTATGGTGGATGCCCGAGGAGCCACCAAATGGACAGCATAAGCCGAGGATGATCAAACTTCACTATCTCACATTTCTTTTAAACTGGATGTCTGGTGATATTCTTTAGCGTTTTCATATTTCATTTCATACAGATAGTACATATTTCAAGTATCTTTGGATGTAGCAGGTTGAGCTATTAGGAAAACAACTCATGAAACAACACGGACTCACGGCAGTTCGTGAAATGGTCACATAATTTTTAATCTATTGATTCGTGTACATGGACACGTTTATCTCGTTTTTTTCATGGTGGTCAGCACGTAATGGGAAACATCTATATGGAGGTTGGGTTTAGGAAAAGAAGAACGGGGAACGTTAACGTCACACGCCGGGACGCGATCGGTGGTCTCTGGGGTACGTGGGACAACAACGGGACGATTGTGTTTAGGAAAAGAACAACGGGGAAAGGGACGGTTGTGTGGGACACGATCCCCGGTCTCCGGGGTGAAAAGTTAACGTAACACGCGGGACACGATCCCCGGTCTCCGGGGGGAAAAGTCCTGTGTTGTTTGACCCATCCACCACCCCAACCAACCTTCCTGTGCGGATTTTGGGCATTTCATACTACTCGCTACCGTAGTCGTGCTGTGATCACGAAAGATACTTCCCATTGAAATATGTTAGTTTAAAATACGTGCTGGCCATCACGAACAAAAACAAGATAAACGTGTCCGTGTACACGAATCAATAGATTAAATAATGTGACCATTTCACGAACTGCCGTGAGACTGGGTTGCGTGAAAACATGACAGCTGAATTTGACAGACCTTCTCCAACCACAGATAGGACCTTTGAAACCCAAAGTTACTCCTGATAACCCCTTGACATGCCACCAATTATCCTTCTCTTCTCCCCCATCATTTCTCAAGGATTACAAGGGTCCTTCAGCAGACACTGAACAATAACAATCTTTAAAATATACTTGTCATCTTTCTCAGAACTGGACCAATTTAATGATGATTGTGCAAAAGTTTGTCCATGCTTGCAACCTAGGCCTGTGCAGTGTTCCAGGAAGATGCAGTTATTATGTGATGACTTAGAGTAATAATTATGTTTTTCTTGAAAAATGACAGTCATCATGAATAAATGGTAATGTTTGCTGATTAACCAGGTAAATATCAAATTGTTACTAAAAACAAGGTTATTTGGTTTCATAGACAAAAAAAAAAAAAAAAATAGGTTGGTTTCTGTGATTCAACCCTCTTACTGTATAACTCAGGATGTTTTGGGCTAAAGCCAAATGTTTTTAACAGCTTATCAGCAATGAACAGCTTCAATAATAGGCATAAAAAAAGAAAATCTGAAAACACTAAACGAAAATTCTTTCATTCTTTCTTTCTATTTTAACGTGCAGCTGTAGAAGTTCCTCTTTCTAATCACTTCACTTGATTGCTTATTGATTGCACCTGTGCCAGTTACATTTAAGTGACCTGAAACCAGGAATCTGTAAGCAGAGATGAACACCTGAGGACTGAACTGTTTGCCCTTATGTGTAAATAATTGGTACACTAATAATACACTTTTTTTAAAGGCTGTTTGCCATCTTTTTCTTTTGAGTGGACAACCTTCAAAGTTTTAACAGTAAAATGGTTAGGTGTTAAAATAGTAAAAAAAATCTGCTAGATTTTGTGTTGTAGCGTTTGTATTTGTGTTGAACTGTCTCGGCCACCATATGCAAGGGCAAGGAATGCTTAATGCTAAATGCATCTTGATCATAATAACAAAGTTTAAAGATGATTAATTGACCATTAATCATCGTATCACAGTTTGACCCTCAGCCTCCTGGTGAGTTTTATGGTGGATGCCCGATGAGGCACCAAATGGACAGCATAAGCCGAGGATTATCAAACTTCACTATCTCACATTTCTTTTAAACTGGATGTCTGGTGATATTCTTTAGTGTTCTAATTTTTAACAAATCTCATACAATTACAACAAGTATTGTATGTGTATCCAAGGCCTGATAGAGTTAAAAATAAAAACACAGAAATGAGCCCCACTGTTAAACTGGGTGACATGTGTTTTCATAATGATAAACATGGGCCCTGTAGTTTACTTTGAGTCAATGCAACATTTAGTCCTGCTGCCAGAAATACTCACTAAAACACAAAATAGTCTCTAGTAAATGCAGTTTCCTGCTGTCTGAGTAAGATTTGCTAAAAACTACAGTGCCCAGCTGTTTCAGGGAATTATTTAGCCTATTTTAAAAATGCTAACTTTAAATTCCTGACTTGTTTTTAAAGACTTGTGTCTTTAGGAGGAACCAATGGGCTTGAGGCTGGGAAATACAGATTTTCAGATTCGAGATGGAGTTGAGAACTGGTTAATTCCATAGACTTTAAAAATAGAGGACGTAGAGTCAGTGACGTCACCCATTGGTTAGTGAAATGCTGTTTTGAAGCCTCAAGTTTGGCAGTATGGCTGTCGCCATCTTGTTTTTTTGAAACTGGACATGACGATTTTTGATAAGACGGTGGAGCTGGGGAGGATGACATGGCCAAGCCAGTGTTGTTTAGTGTTGCAATTCCGCTGTGCTTAGCTAAACGCTAAAGAGGGAAAGTTGCGGATTTTCAACCCTTTGGAAGCGAGTCATCCAGTGGAGATTTACCGGCGGGTAAACACGGACCTCCGGGTCGTAGAGTGAGTGACTCAGTGAGTGGCAAACCAAGAATTTAGATATATTAAGTCACTACAGATATGACTACATTATTTTGACCATACGTGCAAGTGTGAAAACTTGGGTGGTGTATTTGGCCTGCTGCATTAATCTTCTGAGCCACTGTATGAGAGCTGCAGTAATGATTGTTTGAACCCAGCTTGTTGGCTGGTATTTGAAATATGTTTGGTGGGCTAATCAGAGTTCTATGGTGCTGTTGTATTGGCAACTTTAAATCAATCTCTCTCGTTCGCTCGCTTAGTAAACCGCGGCGGAGGTGGGTGGGCATCTGCGCGAGTGTGTGTAACGTTAGCCTATTTGTGTCAAGGGAAACTCAAAATTTCAGAGCACCCTCACTGAAACGTCCAGCAACCCCAAAGCACCAGCAAAAGAACATCTCTGGCGCCGCCACTGAGGGTTAGCATGAAGTGGGCCTGTAAAGGGAATAGTCGTGGCTACATAGAACCCATTTTCCTTCAGATATCTTGAGGTGAAAGGTCAAGGGACTCCTTTCAAAATGGTCATGCAAGTTTTTCCCTCGCCAAAATTTTGCCTAACTTTGGAGCGTTATTTAGCCCCCTTCCAGACATGCTAGTATAGCGGAGTTAATAACTCCACTTGCCATTAAAAGGTAACTTTTCATTTGGCTAGTAGTTTCCATATGAGACAGGCTTTTTCTGTAACATGAACGTCATCTATTGGTGCTATTCTGCAGACTTTAGGGTAAATTCTTACACACTATCACTAGTCTGCAGTAGCCTGTTTCATGCTAACTGGAGCTCTTTATAGTGACGAATGTGATTGTGAGACACTATTCTGCTATTTACCAGAATAAACGGCTGTGATAGCCAACGAAGAGTGACGGTTTCGTCTGTAACACAACACAACGTAAGAGAGAGAGAGAGAGTACGCACCCGCTACACTAGCATGACAGGTTGGTACCAATAGGTTCCTTAGCAATATCGTCACTCTGTCTCCTGCTACAGCCACAGAAAGACAAAAAGCTGGTCAGGCCATCAGAGTGGCAAAGGGTTAAAGCATTACATTTTCACATTTCAGATAGTACATATTTCAAGTATCTTTGGATGTAGCAAGTTGAGCTATTAGGAAAACAACCCGTGAAAACATGACAGCTGAATTTGACAGACCTTCTCCAACCACAGATAGGACTTTTGAAACCCAAAGTTACTTCCTGATAACCCCTTGACATGCATGCTACCAATTAACCTTCTCTTCTCCCCCATCATTTCTCAAGGATTACAAGGGTCCTTCAGCAGACACTGAATAATAGCACAATAGTTTAACCATTGACCCCTTGACGTGTCTGTTTAGGAACGTAAATGATTAAGAACAATTTAGCTGTAACACAGGAAAAGTCACACACACAGCTTGACTTAACGTTGACCAACTCTAAGAAAGTTATATACTTGGTTTAAGTGCTTGAGTGAGGTTAGGTAGACCTATATAAAACTCACAGGCTCTTTAAAATATACTTGTCATCTTTCTCAGAACTGGACCAATTTAATGATGATTGTGCAAAAGTTTGTCCATGCTTGCAACCTAGGCCTGTGCAGTGTTCTAGGAAGATGCAGTTATTATGTGATGACAGGGTAATAATTATGTTTTTCTTGAAAAATGACAGTCAGCACGAAGAAATGGTAATGTTTGCTGTCTGCTGATTAACATCTCAAATTGTAACTAAAAACAAGGTTATTTGGTTTCACAGACAAAAAAAATAGGTTGGTTTCTCTGATTCAACCCTCTTACTGTATAGCTCAGGAAGTGTTGGGCTAAAGCCAAATGTTTTTTAACAGCTTATCAGCAATGAACAGCTTCAATAAACTGCGTAAAAAAAGAAAATCTGAAAACACTAAACGAAAATATCGTAAACTCTCTTTCTTTCGTCCTTTCTTTCTATTTTAACGTGCAGCTGTAGAAGTTCCTCTTTCTAATCAATTCACTTGATTGCTCATTGATTGCACCTGTGCCAGTTACATTTAAGTAACTACTTAAGAAGTACTTTTTTTTTAAAAAGGCTGTTTGCCATCTCTCTTTTTTTGAGTGGACAACCTTCAAAGTTTTTAACAGTAAAATGATTAGGTGTGAAAATAGTAAAAACAAATCTGCAATAAAACCTGGAGAAATTATAAAACAATGCTACAAAAAAAGTAAAACAGTTCATGACAGTTTAGGTTTTGTACATAATTGTACATAACAGGCATAATGTGTTGCACAAATGTAACATGTCCAAGTTGGCCTTAAATAGGCTTTTCTCAAAATGTAGGAAAAGCACAGGTGTTACTGATTACATTAACAGTGGCTCTGTTCTATTCGTGTGCCCCAGTAAGTCTTGACAGTGAGCCAGCATGCGCAACACAAGGACCCTGAAACTGAAGCAGCTAAATGGAATTCAGTCATCAATCATTTTATTATTTACAGCTGTGCTTTTTCTACTGTGCCATGTCAAACTGTGTAGTGTGGAAAAAGCATCTCCACAATATAACACATCAACCTGAACGCACCCGTGGAGGAGTTCAACAGCAAAAAACTATTTTAGTGGCTAGTATTGTAGCTACATCTAGTGGTAGTGAGGAGATAAACAGGTAGGATGTAACATTACAGAAACTGCTGCTGCTTTCTTTTATCTCTGCAGTCTGACAACTGAACACACACATTGTTAACCCACTTAATGTCAGTACTGTGTGATACATTATTCACATACAGGCGTAGCCTACTTCATACAGGATGGTTACACAAGCAAATTGTGGGTCTCAGTGCTCAATCCACATTTGCCAAACCAATCAGTTAGTCTCCATCCTTTTAAGGCTTTTCTCTTTTAAAGCTGAAAAATAAACACTTAAACACTAAAACATTATATTCCACCAAATATGTGCCTAGTGTCAAAGTTTGTATTCGCGTGTAGAATGTGCTCGTTGTTGCCCCTTGTGGCCACACACTACAACTATAGTTCTCAATTCCTGTCAAGTACCAGTGGGTGTTTTGGGCTCTCTGGCCTCAGGGGGGGGAGTAATGAGGCCATTACGGCTTGGCGCACCACAATGAGGTGAAGAAGACACCGACAGCACTAGAAATTGGACAAGCAACACAAAGGTGAAATTTATGCTTTATCGAAAGTGTTTTCAAACCGTATTTTGGGGTTTTACAAGAGAGAAGACTTCAGGGATAGGGACTAGCTGGTTGGTCTAGAAAATGTACGCCTGGTTTACTGACCCACCTCTAATGAAGAGCAGCTCACAGGTGCTTCCCTGACCTTTTGTATGGGAGCCATCCTGAACCTGGCTCAGGGTTACTGCTTTGTGTTGAGGCTGACCTCTTACATCCACATGAGATAAGAGCTAAATTAAAGTTTATTAAAAAAAAAAAATCACATTTTAAATCCGGGAGCAACATTTTCTTTATTGTTATGTTAGAAAAGCAGATGATGCTGGATTCACACAGGTAGGCCTACAAAAACTAACATGACTAATTTGTGCAATGAGAAGCCTTGAGATCTTCATGATGTATTTTTTTATTTTTATTTAATTTCGATAGTATGTAAGCCCAGGGAGATTGTGTTTGAGTCAGTCAGTTTTGAGAGACCTCACATAATAATGAATTCCTCCTCTGGGTTTACACTGATTGGTTAATGGCCAGCAGCATCAATTAAACGAGGAAATCAGCTCAAAGATTGTTTTCAGCAGCGGAGGGAATGATTGGGAATAATTGTGTTTGCTGTTACCAAATAAGCCTGCCACCGCCAACAGTAATAAAGACTTGTTAAAATGCATTTCAGGCCCATTTCAGGTAATAGCCTAATATTAGTCTGTGCTTGATGCTCAGATCAACAGAAGGTGTGCAAAGGCTAAAATGGTTGTCCACCTGCCTTAAATGGGGGGAAATGTATTTGCTTAAAAATAATCAGTTGGTGAGATTTGATTAATTACCACATTTGACTGATGCTGGGCAGTGATTCCCTCTCCAGGGCGTCTCAAAGTGAATTTTGCGGGTCATGATATTATACATCTGTAGGGAAGGACTTATGTGCAAATTTATCGACGTGTTAAGCCAACCACCGACCGAGACACATGCAGTTAAAGACTAAGGCTACCCTCAGACAAAGCATGCCCACTATCTCCTGTAGAAGGAAGCCACTGTTCACAAAGAATTCAATACTTACAAAGTATTTTAACTGTATTGTATGTGAAAAAAGATGCTGCTGCTTTTAAAATAGTTTTTTTTGGGGAGCTTTAGGCGCCATAAAACAAGAATCAAGAATTAAGACTGTTGTAGAGCTCCACTATACATGTACGATGCAGAATGTTTCGTAATAAATAAATAAATACATTCACGCAGGTTTAAAGAGCCATAACACTACTCTACCAACTCTGAACTTGTGTCAGGATTTGGATAAATTTGCATGGTTCAAAAGACTTGCCACATTTTAAAGAGCTGACATTAATCAATTTACACCAAATCATTGTCAAATTCTCTGTTTATTCGTCATCTCGATTGCGCACAATAAAGATGAAATACAGGGCACAGTGAGCTATTAAAAGTTGTCACAATGTAACAAGACATTCATTCAGCTCGTCATCTTTGAAGCTAGGTTGTGCATTGAAAATAAAAAGGAGAGATGATGAGTTAACCTTTGTTTTCTGAGGCGGAGATGCATAAAGAAATTTAAATGAAAATAATGATGACAGAGGGCGGCTGAGATGGTATCACACCTCTGTGTGTCAATCTCCTGAACGTGTTGTGATAGGCAGACAGAGAGAGACAGATGGAGTTCAGATATGTAAACTGAGCATCAAACATTGGAGGAGAGTTAAATCCTGTGTAAGAGAGGCACTTTTGAATCTATCTTTAACTGAAATGGCTCACTAGTGCTGCAAACCCCACTAAGAAAAACAGCCAACTCTGAAGCTCTATACTGATTTTAGCTGTATTTATTTGCTTATTTATTTGCTTTTGGCCACTTTTTAATAATTTTGTTTTTTCCGAGCCCTGGCTCTCACAGGCCTGTAGGAGGCTGATGCAAGCAAACTAGCTCATACATGCTGAGAATATGCTTAATGCCCCCAAAAAAAGGGCATAGAGAGAGCCAAAAACGGAGCCAAAACGAATGGCTGGTAAAGAAAATACAGACCAAATCAAAGCTTAACAAGAGTGAATTTTGATCTCTAGTGAAAAAATCACTTAATGGCACTTTAAAACACAGTCCAACCATCAACCATCCAACACATGGATGAAGTCTCTAATGCATCATTTGAGTGAAATCAGACCTTAATATTCACCTTGGCCTGAATATGCTTATCAAGTCTAATGAGGAAAATATTCATATTATTTGCCATTATCTGCATTTAAAGGTCCCATATTATTCTCATTTTTAGGTTCATACTTGTATTTTGGGTTTTTAATAGTCCTAGAACATGTTTACATGCTTTAAAGTTCAAAAAACACATTCTTTTTCTCAAACTGTCTGTCTTAATTTAACTGTAATCACCCTCTGTCTAAAATGCTCCGTTTTAGCGCCTGTCTCTGTAAACCCCCTCCCAAAAAGCCCAGTCTGATCTGATTGGCTTGCGAGAGACAAAAGGCGCATCTTTGCAAAGGTAGTTCTCAAGTCGTGGTGGAGTTACTCAGATGGGGGGCGGTATATTCTAATGAGCTGATATGTAAATTTAAAGAAATTGTGCTCATTTCACAAATGTTTAATCAGACCAAACATTTTTTTTTTTTGATTCCTCAAACTTGTACTTGTTGTGATACATTTGTGGCAGTATGTCTGTTTGGATGCATATGCACTGTCAGTGCTTTAAAACCATGTGTTATTCATTTACAAAAAAGTCAAGAGTCAATTCCTACACATGTCTCAATGTCGCCCCTTGCAGGAAGAGTGATTTCAACACTGGCCATTGAGCTTTCCACCTTGCTGCAATGATGGAGAGCTTCACTACCAAACCAACACAACATCACTGTTAGGTGTGGACAGAGATGCAACACATCACACAACCTTTCAACCCACAGAGGTAAGTGCAACAATATTTGATGTGCCATGAAAGGTTTAGGCAAGTGTTTCATCACAATGTTCAACAAACCGTTTTTATGATGCTGTATTTCATCACAAAATTACCCTCGGCCTTTCGTGTTTTTTTTGCAGCTATTTCAAAATGGAATTTAAAATGAAGGGTAAGAATAAAAACGTCCACTTTTGACATTACATTCAGCAGTTTCAGAGTGCTGTCGATGCTGGTAAAAGACAAGAATACAAACTTCTGTACAATTAACTGAACTTTAATCTAACGAGACCTGCAGTCACCTGTGTGACCAGCTGGCAGTTAGCTCTGCTTATAACTATGATGGGATGTCATCGTAGAGGTTGAAAGCATAAGAGGCCTCGTACTCCAGCCCTCATGTTGGCCAGAGTTTGGCTTGTAGTCTGCTTTAGTTTTCTGAAATCTGTGGCACTGGACCGCTGACTCGATCTTCACCTCCGGTGATCCAGTTGTTCGACTGAGAAGAACAGTTCTTCACGTTTTAGAGCTAGAACCTGGAAACACATTGACAATGTGTTTCAGTCCATGGACGCAAGTACTCTACAACTAGTATTTTAGTTCTGCACCAATATGCCTCATTTGTTCCTCAAGAGTCAGATCTGACTTTCTGCACTTGTCTGATGCCTCTAACCCTGAACAGCATCAACAAACTTGTTGATGCTAGATCAAAGAGTAAATTTCCAGGTGAGACAACCTTCTCATAAACAGGTCAGTTAACATTTGGCTGTTGAAATGAAAGAGGCCATGAAGTCTTCGTCTCGAAACTAACTCAAAGGTCCCTCACATCAGCTGATGATGTCACAGCTCTGTCAAGGACATCCTCATAGTTGTCCAAGAGCGTCCTAGTACTGCTCGTTGGCCAGTATAGTCTGCCCGTTGTCGCTGTAGCTCCGGTTTGGCAGAAGGGACAATCTGAAAAAGAGACAGAGATTTTTTTTTAGCAAACTTTAATGGAGCCCAAGGTCCCATGTTATCATAGACAGTATATAAGAATGGACCAACAGATCCCGTTGCTCTGGACGGAGACCAGTGAAGGCCATTAGAAGCACTTTTCCGGTGAGCGCCGAGCGTTACTGCGCAGCCTCCAACTGAGAGAGACGACGTAGATGTGACGTGAGCAACCTGTCTGAAAGTTGGAAGTCTTCTGGTAGCTGTGCCAAGAGAAATCTCAATCATTCCCAATCTTGCAGAGACGAGAGAACGTAGGTATATGTAAGGAGATAACATAGGCACAGGCTAATTATTGCTAACTAAAATGCTAGTTAACATTAGTAATTAAACTTAAACAGCTAATGTAAGTCAAAACTGCCTGCGAGCTTCTCCTGTACTATACGGTAAATCCTCTACTATGTGACAGTAAGTCCCGTGGTTATGACACAATCGTTAGCCTATTTTTACAAAAAAGTCTGCTACGGAGCCATAACATGAGGTACAAGGTAATGGAGCCCTTTATACATTGTCGTGTTTCTTTAGAAATACACAACGGACAAATAAAGTCTTTAAAAGCTTCAGATGTAAAGTTATTCGCTGTCAAAGTGGCGCCAAAATGAATGGCAGTCAATGGGATGCTAACGGGGGGTGATCGCTTTGTAGCATTAAAATGGCACCATAGGAGGTTCGGGTTGTGAGGAGACGCTTACCCCCTTGCATGTTATGCTCATTTTTAGGTTCATACTTGTATTTGGGGTTTCTACTAGAACATGTTAACATGCTTTATTGTTAAAAGAAATCACTTCTTTTTTTCTCATACAGTCTGTCTGATATACCTGTATTCACCCTCTGCCTGAAACGCTCCGTTTCAGTGCCTGTCTCTTTAAACCCACTCCCGAAAAAGTCCAGTCTGCTCTGTTTGGTCAGCGTTTCCGAATTAAGAATGACTGTAACTGCACTGTAGCGCCACTTTATACCAACATATGGTATAGTTGTGAGATCACAACCCCACGGAAATCTTGGCGGCTCGTTGAAAGGCACCATTTCTGAATACAGACTGTGCACATTTCTCTGTGGATTTAGCCTTTTGATACTTTCACAGTATATATATATATATATATATATATATATATATAGCACCTCAACCTGCTTCATATTTAAAAAAAGACATGATATCAAATTTTTTACAATATGGGACCTTTTTTCTGTGATTTAACAATTTATATATTTTTTTAACAACATACAATTCGCAACCTGGACCAATTCCATGTATCCAAACTTCCTGGACCTTTTCACAGGACCATAGGACTTGAAGTAATTGGCCGTCCTCTGTCTTAAATTTCCAACAATTTGGTGTGTCTTTAAGACCAATTCTAAACAATCTGGAGGGAGTCCAATAGAAGCGATACATAATCTTGAACTGAATGAGGGGCACACTCCTATCGCATGACATAGTTTTAATATTCCTACAGATTCTGTCCCACTCCTCATCATCCAGTGTAATACTCAGATCCATTTCCCATGTCTTTTTGAGGGCTGTCCCGGCTCCATCCCCCAGGTTCTTCATAAACATAGAATAATACCCAGCAGTCTCATTACCTTTTCCTTATATCAACAACACTTTATCTAAACATTCTGGTGCCTTCGGGGCTGAAGAACCAAAAATCCCCACTAACAGATGGCGAAGTTGCAAATATCTAAAAAACTGAGACCTAGGGATTCCAAATTGCTATACCACATCCTCAAAGGATTTCAATATGCCACCAAGATACAGATCCCCCAGTGTGACAATTCCCTTTTCCAACCAATCCCTCCAAAAAATGGGAGATCTATTAATACATATCTCTGGATTTCGCCAAACACTTAATAGTAAGTAGTAAAGTATTTAGATATGGATCCAGTTCAAACAGCCGGGCCACTTTGGTCCAAACGACATTTATGTGAGATTATCGGATATGTTACACAAAATATAAAAAAAAATATAACACAAAATGGGACCTTTTAAGATTTTCATGGAATTGAACTCCATTTTTTTCAGTAGCAGCCATTCAATGTATTTTCACTCTGTAATTATCTCGTTATATAGTAGAGATTGGGACACTTTAAGCCTCATAATACTACTATAAAATCTGCCATCACATGGATTGGCACAATAAGAATAAAATAAATGCAATTAAAACAAAAGATAATTAAAAAAAACAACTAATTGGTATTGTAAGAAAAAGTGGAGGAAAAGTTAAGCTTAAGACTTTTGACCTTAACGCGTTTCATAGCTCTGCTGGCAGAAATAAGCAGAGAAGAGTTAGGGAGAGAGAGAAGGCATGGGAAATGAGTAAATAATGACTGGGAACTACTGTCGACATTCTTCTCAAAGTAGGGAGCAAAGTCCTCTGCGAACAGGGAGGAAGAGGAGGGAGACGGGGAAAAAAGCATACAAGCAGTAATAGTTTAAAAAAGGCAAAAAGGACATTTTAGCATTTGTTTTTGTGGTGACAGTTTATTTAAAGTAATAATTCTTAGTACTTAACTTAACAAAAATGAAAATATTTAGTGATTTAGTGTCTGCTGTTGTCATTAGTCTGTTGACTGAGCTCAAGAAAACAGCAGCAAAATGTATTTGTTTATAATCTAATGAATGTTTGTGCATGATGTTCTGGTGGTTTTACAGCCTTGACAGATTTAGGGTTTCTAAGTACCCCAAATGCTACTAGATAGTACTAGATATTGTGACAAAAATACAGTAATCACATATATTTTTTTCCTGTAGAAACTTAAGACTAGTATTTCCTGGGGACATGGGGAATTTCGTGGACATTTCTAAATCACATGAGGTCCCCTGGTAATACCAGTCCCATGCGAATAGGGCTTAAATATATCCGGCTAATACTGGCCTTTTACTGAAGATAAGATGTTTGTCAGCAGATTGTACAGATTACAAAAAAGCAAGCTACAAAAGTATTTTGCCAGTTAGTTTAGCACACACGCTCTGTGATGCCTTATCGTGTCACTACGAATACACTCTGTAGTCCCGCCACATCTAAAGAGCAACTTGACACCAGCTAAAATTATTGTTCTTCCGACCAGTGGCTGAAGTTCTTGCCTTTTCTACAAACAAAAATGAATGCCATGCTATAATCGCGTAGAAATTCTACATACAGTAACTTTAAAATTTGTCATAAACAGCAATTTTGTGCCAAATGCTATTTTGGGGAATATGCATGGACATTTAAAAAAAAAGTTTTTAAGTTGAGCTTTCCACTAAGAGAATAGAGAGTAATGTCAAGGTAACTTTCCAGCAGTGTGGTGTCTTTGACACCCATGGATCAATATCAGAAATTCAGGGAAACATCCAGGTTACCAACAAACATGGAATAAGAGTCTGAGGTTCAAATCCTCCCCATGAAAATGTAACGCTGTTCCCTACAAATTACATTTATACACCACTAATTTGCATTGGCAAATATGTTTTGGAGGAAATGTAATGGCAGCAACATCTTGTTCCAATGCAGGAAGTGTTGCTTAGGGTGGATGGTTGGGTGTAAAAAGCACAAGAATGTGTCATCAGAGACCAGGGTTACAGTCCTGCATCCCAGGCATGGTTTGGATTAGGATACCAAAACTCTCGCTTAAGGTCAGAAAAAAAATCTGTAGTGAATAGTCACCATGATTAAAGATGCAAGTTGAAGTTAACTTAAGTTGACTTTAAATACTCAACCAAGACCACAGTCTTTCCTTGACCTTTACTGAGTGGTTTGAGCAAAGACGCTGAAGCTAAATATGACAGATGCGTTCAATAAAAATGTTTCATTCTTGTGATGAAAAACAAAGTAACCCTGGGCAGCACTACGTTTTCTATAAAACATAACAGTAGTAGCCAATGTTTTAGGAAGGTTGAAAAATCACATCATTGAAGTCCTTTGCAGAGGAATGCAGATACATAAGGTGTTGCTTGAATTGCAGTAGATTGTAGTGTTTTCTGTCAACCTTTCCTTTGTTTGTTCATCTTATGAAAACTGCAGTACCCAACATTTTGTCAATTAGAACTTCATTACCCACAAAGCCTGCCCGTTTTACGTAAACTGCACACAGTGCATCAAACCAGCCCCGATTTTTCAGATATTTTACACCTAATTCTTTTTTGCCATAGCTCATTCACAGATATTTAGGATACAGTTTGGCATTTCAACTTTATTTTCACTTTTGTTTTACGTGTTTGCATGATCAAGTTACATGTCAATGTCCTGGTGTTATAGCAATTTATTATGCATTTATTGGGTAAATGAACAAGAACATATAACAAGAACAGAGCAAATCAACAAACATAACTGTTCATGGGCCAGAGTTTACCTAAAGGCTGTTTTTTTTTTTAAATCTGTGGACGGATGTTAAGCTGAAATGTTACTGTCTACGAGCGGCCCGCTGGGGTATGCGGAATGTAAATGTGGTCATCAGCGCACCGCCAATTTTATTGTGACCGCGCTGACTTGTTCAGACATGTCCCCGCAGCCACTCCGCTACAAGTGGTAGCATAGCGATCTACTGTGCATGTTTGGAATGTGGACAACTAACCCTAACCAAGCAGAATGAATAAACAGCGCTACTATAATACGTCCGTGGTGTCTGCAGCTGTCCGTGTGTGAGTCCGTTCCGGAATATAATCAAGCCTTTATGCACGCACCCTAAAAAAGAATGCAGTGTATGAGCAGTTACTGAAATGGGATATGAGAAATGCCTAAGTATCCTTAAATAAGTATAAATTAGGGGTGTAATGCAAAGCTACTCTCTGTATCTGTTTGTGTCCCAAAAATATCTGATAATATTCAGATTATACTGGGCGTTGTTGGAAATTGTTCTGTTCTGCATTCAATTGTCATTTACTCTCTTCATATTTAGCTGCCAACAAAACGATATGAAAATATAAGCTTCTTCGGCCCATTAGCTTGCACTTTTGAGAAGGTCCCTAACTTCAGCTTGTCAGTTGCCTGTCTTGTGTCAACAACACCCCTGCAACATCAGCTTTATTCCACACTGCACATGCACAACTAATCTGGTGAAAACGGATGAAAAGTTACTGAGAATAAACGTGGCTGAATGTCTGAATATTGAACTCACTTACTAAGTACACCTCTGTGGTGTTTGTTTACATTCTGGCACATCTGCATAATGGAAAGTGATGCTGCTTTGGCTACTAGCAGTTCCTGTTCACTGTGCAGACAACAATCACCTAGATGACTCTAATACTGAAGAAAAAGTCTGAATCTGTCAATTATCAGGCAAGATCGAGATCCTGACACCACTGCAAAGAGTAAATTCTAGTCAACAACAAACTTCTGCCAGCCGCAGCTCTCCTTACTGCCTTGAGGGAGATTTGGGCTTTAGTGCATTTATTTTAATTAGATTGTCATGCAGAAATCCTCGAATAGAACCTCCTGCAAAGCTATGTAGTGTTTTCTCATTTTATGAGGCTAAACAAAACCCTGCTGACCCAGAGATTTGACCCTGCACGGCATTATGGGAAAACTACATTACCCTACTTTGTAGGGATGAAGATCAAAACCACATTAATTCATTCATGCTTACATTTAGCATAATTAAATGAATGCTTTCCTTAACATCTGGGGGGCATTTTGGATTGAGTTTCATCCTGTAGCTTAAAGCTACATTGTGTAAGAATTTCTCCCATCTAGCGGTGAAATTGTATATGACAACCAACTGAATATTACTTTCTAGCCCCTCCCATTCCGATCGCATTTTAACTGCTACCGTGGCCGAACCCGAAATTAGCTCTTAGTATCTCCATCGTTTACACGCAGCTGTTCTAGACACTCCAATATTAACTTTGGTCTTGTTGCTTTGCCTGTCGCGTTGTCGTTTTAATTCTCTTTTTCGCTTCCCTGGCGAGTAATCTCCCCCTGGCATTCGCCAAGGTGCGGGGTGCCACTGAGTGTAAAAGGGCGAAAGGCGGAGGCATGTCCCTCTTTGGCTAATGTATTTTAAAGATGGAGGCGCAACGTGCCGGCCGTCATTCCAGCGACTCGCTCGTATGTATTCTGAATGATTCTAAATGGCAGATTCTACGCTTACGAGAATACTTTGATTAGTTGGTGGAAGTAATTACACATGAATGAGCATATATTTGTGAAAGAACAAAGGGGTTTTTGCTAAGAATCAACTAAAAAAATTACACAATGTAGGTTTAAGATTGACTCACATTTAAATTCACATGTACAGTTGACCAAAACAGTAATATAATAATAATAATAATAATAATAATAATAATAATAATAATAATCGCTTAAAGGTACAATATGTAGCATTTCTGCACTAAAAAGTATAAAAACAACATATTTTGTTGAGTTGTCTACTTAACACTATCCCAAATGTTTTCAACAATGTTTAAACCCAGTGAAATCTGTTTATTTTATTTTAATGACACGGCACGTTTCATTTAGTCACCTGTCAGCGGCATCATAAAACGTCTGACCCCTCTAGTTACTCTAACGTCCCTCAAAACACGGGAACCCAGATGATACGTTCGAGAGTAATTGTAAATCATACAATGTCACAGAAAGAATAATAATCGGCAACCGTAATAAAGCTTACTTTCTGCCACACAGCATCATTTTGTCATTGATCACGTGCCACTTACAACACAGTAATACAGCGGAGACATAATTTGATGATACATTTCAATATCGATCACTTAACATTATGTGCTAAGTAGCTCATGCTAATGCTTGGTGGGGAACGTTATAAGGTTACAACATCATTCAACACGCTCATGAAGTTATTTTAAGTATAATTGTTTTGACCAAGGAAACGTTAAACAGCACTGGGCTAATCCTCGATTATGTCCGCCAGCTAACGTTAACGTTAGCTGTATAGATAGACGACTAATCTAATGCTAATTCAGTCAGCTATCCCATCCTGGTGCTAAGGGACTTCAGTCGTGATGAGAGCGGACAACAGCCCCGGGGACACGACCCATCCACAGTTAGCCAGCAGCCAGCCAATATTATTAACTTACAGCACCACATTTTACAGCAGGCCGATGAAATCCTCCCCCCTTTCGCGTTTAGCGATCTTCTTTACAGTTAAGTTTGATCGACAAATGGTGACTGTCATGCGGCAACAAAGGTTAAGTTTAGGCACCAAAACGACTAATTAAGTTAAGAAAAAGGTGAAGAGAATTCCGGCAGCCATTGGAAGTAAAAGATATCCCATGGATGTAGTTGATACTCGACCGCCGAGTATGTCCGGGGCCGAGGCTAGGCCAGCAACAAAGCTACTCGGCGGCCAGCCCCAGTCTCTCAGCAGTGTTGACTAACGTTAGATTAAACCCCCACCCCAGTGCTGAAAACATCCAAAAAGTGACACTGACCTGAAATGTATTGTGATATCGTGGTTTTAGCTGCTGGCTAATGTTAGCTTGCTTGCTCCCTAACTGGTCAAGTACCAATACAAATCCAATCAAGAAAAAACGTAATTATGTGGGGGAAACTGCAGCTATTTTATCAGAATGACATGAATAAAGGTTAATAAACATTAATAAACGTAACGTGGTTAAAACTGTAATGGATAAACCCAAATGTGAACAGATATAATTTAATCGGCAATTGTGTTTAAGAATGAAAACTACAACTCCCATAATCCCACGCCACTTCACGAGGTCATCAAAAGTCTGTGTTTACATCCAATATTTTGATTGAGAGACCCTTAGCGGCAGAAAAATACTATTTTGTAGGTTTAATAGAGCAAATATGTTAGTTATACTTCTTATCACCCCAAATGAATTCACATTTAGTTAAGTCACAGTTCACTTTGCTGAACTTACATATATGGTATTTTTCAAAATAAAACACGAAAAAGTTATCCTTAAAGCTTTAGTGCGTAACTTTTTGATATTAATGGATGTCCGTTACATTCAAGCCATTGCCAAATGAGTTGTTACAAAGCTAATTAAGACTATCAGCTCCACACAACTCTCTCTGTATTTGTCAGTATGGCTATGTTCAGAAGATTGTGTCGTCCGGTGACTTTCCCACGCTGAAACTCTAGATAAGATAGTTACTTTTTCTGAAGAGGCCATCATGTTTTTTTAATCCTCCGTGTCCTCCTTGGCTACTAGCAACTGCGTGGCTTAAGCGCGGGCGGGCGCGGTGCGCGGTCACGTAAGGCTTATATCATGTGGACGCGTCCAGTTTTGTTGTCATTACTTAGAATTCCACATGGGGGTGGCAGAAACTACGCATTATAGCTTTAAAATTGATCCTGAAGGCCTGAAGCAGATGTTTTGACTACATATATTCAATGATAACACATACACGTTAAATATATATGCATATACTGTATACTTGCACATATCTTCCCTCTGACTTTCAGTGCAGTAGCTTTTAACCACAAGCAGTGTAACTTTAATTAGACAGGTTTCACCTGTAGCCTTCAAAAATGTAAACTGCTACCCCCCCCCCCCCCCCATGACAGAACATTCCCTGAGTAAAAAGTAATGAGGGGGGAGGAGGAAGAGAGTATGGGAATTTTCCGACATGTTAATTCTAATCTTATAACATCACTTTTATGAAGAAACCGCAGGGCTAATGCTTGTCCAGAGATGGTTTAGTGGTTAACCCCCCACCAGAGCTTCCCCTTGTGTCTCCTCTAATCTGTCTAGCTTTCTGCTTTTTCACTGTGCAATTTGGGTGGAAAAAGGAAAATGTGAGAGGGGAATTTTCTTGCAATACATGTCATCTTCCATCATTTCCTTTAGTTTGAGGGCAGTGAAACGTTTTGTGAGGCTGTGTCAGCTGTCAATTATGATAAAAATAAAAACCTGAAACAGTGAAATGGTATTTTCTCTAATGGAAATCTCCAAATATGTTTGTTTCTAAACTGACACTACAGCATAAGCAGCAGGGTAAGGACAGCAGAGCTGTTTAAGATTTATTAAGGCAGATTTAAGAACATGACAAAACCCCATTTTTGATACTATTTATAGTTTCTATTTTTTTTTTAGCAATAGCCATTTCATGTATTTACATTCAGTAATAACCTCTCTAAAAAGCTCTTTTAATTTAGGCTGAGTGGTGGAGTCTGCCACTCCCACCCTGGATTCAAATTGCCTTCAATCACACATGATTCACAGGAAATGATGCATGAATAATGTGTGTAATCCAGTTTTACTGTTTGATCTCATTGATATCAGCCTACACAGACTCAGGCTGCAGAGATGGGGACTCGAGTCTGAGACTTGGACTCGAGTCGCACTTAAGTCGCACAAACAGCTGACCTCAGACTTGACTTGGACTCGACCCAAAAGACTTCAGACTTGACTCGGACTTGTGCTTCGGGACTCGTCAAGGGAGTGAAAGAGACGTTACATTTAGCATATATTGTCACAAGTAAGCTAACCATCGCAAAGTGTTGTGCTAATGCTGGGAACAGGCACATTGTATCTTTATAGTTGTATCCATATGATGTGACAGACTTAGGTTAATATTTCACCAGGTCAGAGGGCTAGAGGGATGTGTTAAGTAGACCCCATGAAGTTATCCTACAACTGATTTTGATACTGTACTGTACGGATGGTAGCTACAGGACATGCTTTGAATTCATAAGATTTAACAATACAGTGTTAGGGACAGATCAGATGACCAGAGACTTGAGACTTGACTTGAACTTGCCCCTCAAAGACTTGAGACTCGACTTGGACTTCCAAAAAATGACTTGTGAACATCTCTGTCAGGCTGTCTGAGGGGCAGGGGCCAAAATAAATAAAAAGGGCACCAGCGCGCAGAAAGTTTTCTAGCATGTAGGGCAGTCTATATGGCACTTCTTCACGTTTTCTCTACTGGGCGGTGACTTAGATGGCACTTTTATCATGTTTTCTCCATTTAAGGGCACCCTAGGGGGAACTTAACATGTTTAATCTACCATCTAAGAGGGCATTTTTGCGGCGTTTTATTCAACATGGGGGCACAAAAGGCGCCCCCCTCAGTTAACTGTTCACTGTCTCACAGTAGTGTCAGAGCTGGATTAAGTTACTGCTAATTCACACCAAACAGTTCCTATTGCTACTGCTTTACGTTAAAAGCATTCAACTGGCTCTTATTGTGAAACAGCCACAATAAACACAATGTATTTGTCACAGGGCTTAGTATATACGCTCTTTAAAAATGTGTTTACAAAACAAGACATGGTCATTTCGGCTGATTTTGAAATATTGCAGGGAGTGATGCAGTGATGGGAGTGATAGCACAGTGAGCTGTTATTTGCTTCACACCTCCAAGATAACCAACTTCACTGTCTGCTGTTGTGTGGGAAATGACTCGCGCCATGTGCAGCATGAAATCAGATCTCAGTTTCAATCATTATTGACAGACTTCCTTATTAAAACAATGTTTGCTTGGCTGTGTCATAAACGGATACACCAGCTGCTCTGCTGTTGTACGTTTTGACAAAAAGTGAAAAAACTGTGGCTGGTTCAACGCAAATCTCCTGTACTTTCAGTGCCATCCAATAACTTTTAAATACTTTTAGGGTGTTCTATTAATTATAATTTCTTCAACTCAAGATCTTTCACTTGAAACATGCCATATTTCCTGAGAAGCACCTCTTTAGAAAAAAAGCCAAGTTAAAAACAGCCCAGCACAGGGTCATGTATTCAGCTTACTCTTTACAACAGCATCTGGCGCCTTTATGCTGCCAGATTTGCTCTTATCCGTCAGTTTAGTTTGATCTGTGGCTGAATTCCAGTCTGACAAATTGAAGCATTAGATCAAAACAGGCATCAAAATGCTGCATGTTTTGGGAAAAAAACGTGGGAAAGGAGAAATTTTGAACTCCTTTATCTGATTTTAAAGGGATTTTAGTTCTTTTAGAGGAAAGAGGGGGGTTTAGCAGGCATTTCAGATGAGGTTTTTGAAACTATATTTATTGCTTTATTTGTTGTTTATGCAGTCATTTGTGTATTTTGGCCATTTCCTCAACTCCTGTGTGTTGTCAACAGGAGTTGAGGAAACGGTATTTTCTTTTAAATGGATTTAAAAACAACAACATGATGCTTCATATGCTTTAAATTAAAAGAGGCAAGTCCTTCATTTTAAGTTAAACAGGAATTTTATAAATCTTTAGGTATTTGTTTTTTAATGAGAACCACATTTTTTGTAATTGTGTCAAAGCTGCATTTAGTACCTGTCCATGTTTAGGATTCATGCATGCTTCAAGAGTATTTAAAAATAAA
This sequence comes from Sander lucioperca, assembly GCF_008315115.2. Classification (NCBI taxonomy): domain Eukaryota; kingdom Metazoa; phylum Chordata; class Actinopteri; order Perciformes; family Percidae; genus Sander; species Sander lucioperca. The sequence goes on along the minus strand of NC_050173.1, from coordinate 13,566,360 downwards.
AGCCTAATGACCATACTAAGAAATAATACATATGTACAAGGAACATAATCTAATCAATCTTTGCCTCTAGACCAGGGGTGTCAAACTCAGTTTCACTAAGGGCCACACTGGAAAATGAGAATCACATCAAGGGCCAGACGTGTACGGGTTTATTGACATGCTTTTATTTAATCCAAAAAGTTAAATATCTTTGACTATATTATTGCATGTCTCGTATAGTCTTCTCACTATGCAATGCAGGCCAGATCAAAATCTGTGAGGGGCCGGATTTGGCCTGTGAGCCTTGAGTTTGACATGTGTGCTCTAGACTCTAACATCTCAGTTACATTCGCTGCTTGCAGCCTTGCTACACCACTTTAATAGCTAAAATTCCCTATCTCCTTCTCAGTCGCAAAACAACATTGCTGTCCTGTCATCTGCTCTGTAATGTGACCTCAAAACAGATAGACAACAGATACAGATACGGTTTGTGTTCTTTTAATTTAGCGCTAATATCTTTCGGGGACATTAAATAATCAGATTTCACTCTTATCTCCTGGCTTTGGGAGCTGAAGTAGTGAGGAGGGATGGGAAGGGAAGATAAGGTGTGTTATCCCACAGGAACACTGAAGATATTACTGGAGGAGCTAGTTTTGCTCTTTCGAAGCAAACTACTTCTTTGTCCCCAAAGAGACCGTACTACTCACTCTGTATTGTGTTTCTTGTGTTATACCCCTGTAAAGCACTGTCACTTATGTCTGTGAAAGGTGCTTTATGAATACATTTTACTTACTTACTTACTTACTTACTTACTGTAGGTTTCACATGTTTTAGCCCATTATTACAAACTGTGTAGCCTATACTTAACATTACCATACATCGGGATATTGTACTTTTGGAAACTTCAGTCTGAACACAAGGAGTCACGGATAAACTGATAAAGTGCAAAATACTTTTATTAAAATTAATAATATTTTACATCTGTCTTTACACACTCTTCAATAGTTGTGTGTCCATGCACACATAAATAGAACGACAAGTACAGACTGAAGCATTGCTTGGACAGCTCCAGCACTCGAGGGAAATTTATCGGCTAATTGGCAGTGTGAATTCATAAAGACTCCTTGGAATCTGGGCCAGTAAGGACTTCAGAGTTTCCAGTACAACAAAGATGTTGGACAGGTCAACTAGGACTCGAAGAATACAACTTAGGACATACATTCCAAGTATGCTGGATCCAGTTTTTATAATGTAGGAGCACCTAAACATGTGGTCCTCAAAACAAAGCAGAGGCAGGAAGCAGAACCATTCTTGATATCCATGGAGCACCCTGCCATATGTTACAGTAGTTTGATTTGTTTTTGTTTTGATGGGTTGATGGTTGTGGACACACGGCCATATTAATTATACATCAAGACCCATATTTTGACTTGTACTCTATTCTACAAACTTCTATGAAGTCTCCCTGAAATTTAGTTTTTCTCGGGGTGGTAAATGGATATCTGCTGCCCTCATTTCAGAGACAGTTTGTTTCCAAAAACTCAAATGATTCCAAATTGAAGATACTCTTCCTGAGACCAAACCGAATGAAAACATCAAGGGGTACAACAGACCGTCAGCTCATAAATAGACAGTGCACCAAAACAAATACAAATTGATTGGATTGACTGAGCATTCACACAGTACAGACATATACACACACACACACACACACACACACACACACACACACACACACACACTCATTCCTCCTTTTAACATTGAACAAATGTCTGAGAAACCGGAGACACTCCACTGGAGTGTCTTTGCTTCTCAGGGAATGTAAAATACTGACCACATAGTGACAAATGAACATACATACAGTATGTAATGTTATTCAGATGGCCAAAAAATGCCTTAAACATTGAATTTGTTGCACAAACTCCCCTTTGAAAACACTGACTGACCGTCCGAACCACAAACCAGCATACTTTAGCATGAATCCAGACTGGTGTCCTGCAGCCCCTTCATGGGCATGAGCTGGGTTTCTAGGACAGAAAATGTTCTGCCTTTCATGTTTCTGCTATTTTGCTGTGAATGATGCAGCGGGAGCGGTTCTGAACAAAAACATAATTTCATGCAATGACCTGGCACAATCTCCTGGAAGGTCTAATAAAAAATTAGAAAATAATAATAAAAAAATAAAAAAATCATCATTTGTTATTTTTATTATCTTGCTGGCAATGCTCAATGTTGACTCTCTGATTTGGTCTTTCAGGTTAAATAGAGTGTTCTTTCCTCTAAATCTGGACCTCAGTATCTACAGCTAATCTTTCAGTTATGTCACTATGCTAAAAGACTGGTATTATTAAATCAAAAGAAAATTCACAAAGGGGGAACACAAATGAGAGACTATTATTAGTAGACATTTTTTAATCATATGTTATAGGGCTATGCAGTTCAGTTTATTAATTTAACATGGTTCTTCAATATACTGCTGCAATATTAATTTTGTCCATGTTACTCAGCCTCAGTGCTGTGTCTGTGTGTCAATGCAGACTCCTATGATATAGCAAGCATTGGTTTTAAAAGAAAACAAAGAAAATCCCTTCCTTTCTCCAAACAGAGCTTGTTTTGTTAGAGATGAATGAAAATGATTTCATTTTACGGAGTATTGGAGCCGAATCCCCCCCCCCCCCGATCCCACTGAAGTTAAAGCGCCTCACTTCCTGCTCACAGATGGACTACCCGATAGTGAGATGCTGCTTCTATTTTGGATGCTGTATGTCTGCGTGTTAGCATGTGTATGTGTGCATTAAAATGAAAGACAATCTCATTTGGCTGTTATTTGCATTTTTTAACATTATGTTCTTTTGACGGGTGAAATTGTGCCCAATCATTAAACCTAACTTGTGACTCGTGGCAAATTATTAATTATTTGAATAAATTCCTCAAAGCTTGTTCCTGTGCTTTTTATACTTTTTTCTTAACTCCATCAACTACAAACTGTGCATATACCAGCACCTGAACTATTTTCCAAAGTTTACCAAAGTTTTGTACAAGAAAATGAACTTAATTTGCACAGTTCAAACTTGCTTGATTGAATATTACTGAACATCATGTGGCCTTTTCAAGTGGCTTGTCAGGACTATTGGTGCATTCTGTGAAGTCATAGGAGTGCCATTAAAGGTCCTATGACATGGTGCTCTTTGGATGTTTTTATATAGACCTTAGTGGTCCCCTAATACTGTATCTGAAGTCTCTTTTATATAGACCTTAGTGGTCCCCTAATACTGTATCTGAAGTCTCTTTCCAGAAATTCAGCCTTGGTGCAGAATTACAGCCACTAGAGCCAGTCCCACAATGAGCTTTCCTTAGTATGTGCCATTTCTGTGTCTGTAGCTATTGAGGAGGAGGGGGGGCAAGGTGGAGAGTGGGGGTGTGGCCTTGACCAACTGCCACTTTGCTCATTTGAAAGCCATGATGTCTCTCTCTTATGGGTGGGCCAAATTCTCTGGGCGGGCAAAGCAGAGAAAGGGGAGGTAACCTTGCTCCTTTTGACCTCATAAGTGATTAAATATGATATACACCATATTGGAATATACGCATTTACTCTAGCAGCAATTTTCTCCCACGCAAATTCTCTCTCTTTTGCAGCAGTCGCTGTTTTTTTTTTGTTTTTTTTAACAAAATACACGTTCAAACTTGCTGTATGTGTGCATAAGTATTTCCGCTGACCCATTTGTTTGTGGTTGTTACCATGGTGAATCCTAGTATCATGGCTCCATTCATGCAACCTTTTTATTGTGGTGGTGCATGTGCGTGAACCTACTCTGAGTTGACTTGAACCGACTCAAATCAGCTGTTCTGGAACGAAAAACTCAGAGTTTCCCATCTCAGGGTAAATCAACTCAGACATCAGGGTTAGACTCAGAGTTTGTTAAACCTCCTTCCTGAAACAGGCCCCTGTACTACGAATCAAGATCAACATGCCCTGGATTTCTTTCAGTTACCCGGCTTCACCTAACCTAACAACCACGGTCTCGCATAAGCTGTGTCACAACGGTGGTTAACAAACTAAATTAGTTCAATCAACCCAGGGTTTCCCAATCCAGCGACGCGCGCGTTCACATAAAAGAGGCGGGGTTTGCACAGCACGACCAATCACAAACCTCTACCAGAGCCGCATATTTTACAAAAGAAGAGCAAACTATAATTCTACATAAATATGAAAAACACGGACACGGTTTTAAAGGCAAAACGCAATACAGTCGCTGCTTCCTAAAACAGGAAGGAAAGTTGGCAAAAAAATAGCTGACGCTGTAAATGTGTGAATCACAACGCTTATCAATATCACTTCCCCATCAGTCAGGCACAAGATCTGACCTATTATTCCAGTTGCAACCCTGGCAGTGGGAAGCGATCGTGAGAGCAAATAAAAAATATAAAACCATAATTCAAACCGATGTGTGGCATTGGCAACACACGGCTCAAGAAGCCGACAAATAGCCTATATGTAATAACCTGCGCTGAAAATCTATATCTTTCAAAAAAATACCCATCAGGGAATGTTAACGGGGTTGTCGGTCTCTAAATGTTTTAACTTTTCTGAGCGCACCTCTCTCTCTCTCCGCCCACCAAGCTCCGGATCTTCTAAGAACGGTGACGCCGTTATCAATCGAGTATTGATTGGTCAGTGGGCGGTGCTTTAACACCGATTGATCTCTAATCTCCAACATAACCTGCTCGGGAGCAGGTTATGTGTTCAGCATGAGTTACCACGGTGATTTAACCCGGTAACAAGTGATCCACCGTCGTGATACACAAAACCCTGGGTTGAACCTGAAGTTACCTCGTTAACGCCAAATCTTGCTTCGTAGTACAGGCCTCAGGACAGGTGGATACATCAACACTTACAAACATTTGGCTTGCACTGCTCCATCGTGGCATTTTAAGCAGCAGCCTCATGCATTCATTATATGCCACATTGAGTTTCTTTTTTATAGCGCTGCCACAAGTGGGCAGTATACATTGGGGTGCAAAAAGCTTTAAAAAGTGTGGTCTTCACAGACAATGAGCACATACTAAATTTGCGATTCAGCATATTAGGTTGTGCACTAGGGGCAGTAAAGTCAAATTAAAGGTTTTGCATGCAGGGAGAGGCTGCTGAAGCTCTAACTGAGAACATAACGTCCAAACAGTTTCCTATAAAAACAAATTGGACCGAATTGAACTGAATTGTATTGCCATTGCTCCTTCGGGGGATATTTTCTCTGCAGACAGAGTTCAAAGTAATAACACATGATAAGACCAATGAAAAATGAACAAACAAATCCGGAGAATGCCTAAAACTCATCCCCAAACAACCTCATCCCCAAATTCAATATGAGCTCTGCACAACACATGCTGCCAGTGTTTATGACAGATTTAAACTGAGCCGTTGTATCCTCTGTATCATTGTTTTTCTCTCTTTTGAGCAGACGGAGAAATTCAAAGTATGTGATTCACCTGAAGCTAAAACAAGATCAGCAGGTAAAGATTGACAGAGACTTCTGACATAGCAACACCACTGAAACTCAACAGTTGTCTTGTAAAGTTGAATATATACTGTTTAATGACGTATGGGAGGTCAAACTGTTTTCTTCTAAATTTATATACACACACACACACACACACACACACACACACACACACACACACACACACATAACTAAACAGCAACAACACCAACTAAAATATGAACATTTTATTCATTCCAACTACAGAACATAGCCCCAAAACAAGGGATTATGGGTAGCAAATTCTCAATGCAACATGTGATTAGCAGCAGGTGCTCATGCTTGGAAAGTTAATCATCATCAGATTTGTTTCAACTCATTTGTTGCTTACATGTCTAACCTGGCAGGTTATCTCCAGTATATAAACTGCTTACAAGTTGTAGTCTGTTTAAAGCTGATGCCGTCAGCACCCAAAGAAACCAAAAACAACCACATTAAACAAGGCTGGCACTTCCAGAATTTGGACTGCAGGTGTGATCACACCCCAACTCATCATCACATAGAGTATGTATCCATATCAGCAGGAAAAGATATGCGGTAGATCAGCATCTGTAAAGATAACATTGAGAGTCTGCTCACAGATTGATGGTGTAAGTCCTCAGAAGCCCCATCAGAACCGTGGCAAGCGATTTAATGCAAAGTTCAATCCCAATGTTTCAATGTTCTGAAATGAAGTTAGGATTTATTGTCCTGCTCTGTGTTGTTTTCAGCAGAATCCCTGTGTCAGCTGAGGTGAAGTCCTTAGGATCCGTTTCTTTTGACATTTCTGTAAAATCAGTTGTAAGTACTGTAATCTGCTCGTGGCATGGTGTCGCACTCCATAGTTCCCCTCGACTCTGTGGAGCATTTTAGCGTCTTTCAGCTCATTGTTTATCGTTTTCGGGGCCCGCAACTTTACTGTTTTGGTTAACTCTCCCAGCTCTCATAGTGTTTCATATTGTTTTTTCTGATGAATCCACTGCCTGACCAGAACCAAACGGCAGACAGACACATTTAGCATTTAAAGAGATATTTCCCTCAGGAGGTTAGTAGAGACCAAAAACAGGGCTTAAAGGATTAGCCCTATGCGCACGGGACTAGTATTACCTGGAGACCTCTGGTAATTTGTGGTGATTTGTAATAATTGTGGAGGTCATCTGTGATCTTATTCCTGTGTGAATCTGCCATGTCTGTAATTTGTAAGGGGGGAATCATCTAAGCGCTGTGGAGGAAGGTCTGGCAATGCAAGACTACTAATTTAGTGGCTGGCTAGCTAGTTAGTTAGCATGCTTGCTAGGAGGCTCAGTTCAGCACCATCTGTATTAGAGAAAAGAATCACTTCATCTGATGTTTAAAGTGAATAAAACAGCTTTGCCAGCCTACTTACTGTTGTTCCACAACTACACATATCCGATACAAGTACAATTTTGTATGTATTATTTGTGTCCCCTTCAATAATTGCTCTTAAGAAATTTTATGTGTATTGTCCCTCCCTATCTGTTAGATGAAATATACGCCCATAGCCAACCAAACACAGATGTGGGGGGCGTAATTTCTAAATCACATGAGATCCTCTGGTAATACTAATACTATATATATATATATATTCATACTGCGCAAGGGCTTTGGCATACATTCAGCATCCAGACTGTGTGCTGAATGTGTAAATAAGCCACTGTTTGCTAACAAGTTCGCCATATCAGCTAAAAAGGTGGTCATGTCCATGGTTACAGCTTGTTTCTACTGCCTTCGAGTAGCCAAAAACTACTGTAGGCATAATAAGCCTACAGAAGACATTTTGACTTTTCATAGTAGTATAACACAGGTGTATTATTATATTAATAACATTAGCAATGGCTACAGTCTCCATGCCAGGACCCTGAAACTGAAGCAACCAAATGGAATTCAGCCATCATTAATTTGATCATTTACACCTGTGTTTTTCCAAATAAAATGGCTTCCATAAAAAAGGCCTTGTGTAAATGTGCTTAATCCTTTACTGCTACACACAGCATCTGACAAACAGATAGCAGTTGAATAAATATTGCTTGTTATTCTACTGACATTCTGTATTAAAAGGCAGACTGTGGAGTCTGAGTTTCAGATCAGTGATATAAAACCAAGAAGGTATTTCATGTCCACAATTATTTTTTAAGGAAAGCGCAAACAAAGCAAGCTTTTTTTTTCCTCACAGAAAAAAAGACTACCTAACTAAAACTACTGCCTAATTGAATTTCAAAGAGCTGATTTGGCCAGGTGGGGCCAATCTACTGTCCAATTTGTCACCAAGGAAACCATAGTTTTTGTTATGGAGGAAAGCAGAGACTGAGGGAGAGATGAGTTTAATTTAGAATCACAGATGAGTTAAAAATGTCTAAACCAAGTCTTAAACGGAGCAGGAAGAGACATGACAGCAGCTGATGTCCTCAACCCAAAGTGGAACAGGAAGCAATAAGGATAGTCACAGTCCTATAGGTTTCGGTACTTTTATTATGTTGCTTTTTATTATTTAGATGTGAGTTTTTAATGTCTTACTATCACACTTTTATTTCCTTTCTTTATCATTTTTGTTGTAAAAAAAAAAAAAAAGAAAAAAGATAATCCTGTTGTTTTTAGAGCTATTGAGGGGCAGAGACGCCTTGGTGAGCCAGTGGAGACTTTAATAACACATAATCTCTCTTTCTTTTCCAAGGTTTCTCTCATCCTTTACTCTCAAATTAAGGTGAGGTTCGAAAAAATCTTTCGTAATTTTTTTTTGAGATAATCATAAAAATCAACTTGGTAAAGGGTCAGCGATAGAAAGACAACGATGGCAAGAAACAGGCTGGAAATTGGAGAGTGAAAGGAAGATGGTTTTGGTGGTGGTGTCAGAAACAAGACAAACATTTCACACCGATAGAAAGAAACGGAAGATAAAAATCTTCTGGGTAAGATAAAAACCAGAGAGAGTGCAGTGAGATGCAGAGAGGAGCAGCTGGAGGATTTAGGGTTTCAATCAAACAATAATAAATCATATGAGCGTCCTAATAAATCACAGACTGGAGTGTTTACACTTCTCCGGCCTGTCTGTCTAAACTAAGTGTCTGTGGTCGGCAAAACGTGTTCGAAACATGTATTGTTTTGCATTGATAAATGAAGACTGTCTGATGTCTGTTTGTAGCATTTAAGAAAAAGTAAAATTCCAGGGTGGACCGGAGACCTTCAGTTGGCTGCTGTTGTAGCTTGATTTCGGCCAGACGTGGGCACCAGCGCCTGGGGCCTAATACGGTCTGTTCTTTGATGGATGTGCAAACCTTCTGTTAAGGTTTGTGCTGGCTGTTAACTGTGGCTGTGTCTCTGGGGCTGTTGACCGCTCTCAATCTGACAAAGTCTCTTAGCGCGGGGGAATGAGGCAGACGGACCGGAGTGCACAAGCTGGCTAACTTATAATTATATTAGTTGACTACCCATACAGCTGATATTACTTTGCAAATTTAATTGTGGGTTGGCACAGCGTTGTTACCTGTGGTAAAAAAAAGATACTAAAAATAATGTTACGAGCGTGTTGAACATTGTTATACCCTTATACCGTTACCATACAGTTTAGCCACCAAGAATTAGCATGAGCCACTTGTCAACGTAGCACATTGCATTAAGCTCGATCGATATTCAAATATCATATCAATAAGGTCTCTAGTGTTTTACTGTGTTGCAAAGTGGGATACATTGAATAAAATTAGATTTGTCAGGGGTTTGAACATTGTTGGAAACATGACATCTGACATGACATTTTAAATGCCTTTTATGAAACTTTTGATGTATAGATCAAATGTTTTGTAGTTTTTTGTAGCCTGACTTTGATTTTAGACAATTCCTTAAATGTCACAGGTACCAATCTCTGTCTAGTCAGAGAGGGTGTTTCAGGACAGGATTTCTAGTAATCTGAGTGTTTTTAACATTAGATAGGATTTGTTCCAAAGCATGTGGAATTGTTGAGCTATGTTTTCCAGAGTGTCTTACAGAATTGTGTGTTTCAGTACAAATAGCAGGAAATAAATTGAAAAAATTGTCAACAGGGTCACCGTAGATGTCTGTCCTTGCAGAGTGCCAACATGACTAGCAGGTTGCCAAACACTGTCATTATCAGAATAATGGAGAGAAAGATGGTGAGAACAATTGCACAGCCTGTACAATCACAATCTGAGCAGGATTGTAATGAAAGTTTTGTAATGGTTTTGACATTGCATGGCTCTGGCATCTAGGAACAAGTAAGGTCGCACTCTCCTGCTGATGTGAAGGATAAACAATGGGAGAGCATCAGGTGATCATTCATATTCACACCAAATCTTCATAGTCCTGAAGGATGAAACCGTGCAACCTCAACCAAGATGGACGGATCTATTTTGGGACACTATTTTCCAGAGGTGAGAAGCCGCTTCATCTTTAGCTCGGATTCTCTTTCCTCAAATATCCTACCAGAGCTCTACCCTTAAGACTTTGAATAAATTCAATTAAAACAAACCTGACCTCAAAGCCCAGTTCAGACCAAAGATTTGCGACGAGACGAGTTGAAACTTGCAAGTACTTGCAACGCGCCGTTCTGCAGCGTTCTAAAAGCTGCCAGTTCAAACCAATGCGACGAGACGGTGTTTGATCTCCATAGCAACGACTCTCTGTACTCTGTCTGTGCTCTAACATCCGACTTCCAGGCTTTTTGTTGCTGAATATATCATTTGTTGCGTCTAAATATGAATGTGGATAACGTTAGTGATACTGAGATGCTTGCTACAGTTACATTTCTAGTGATGATTCGGCGAAAACGTTTTATTTCTCTGATTCACGGTGCTGTTCTAACGCTGCTCCCTCTCTTCAGTCACTTTCTAGCTCACTCGACCGTAGGTGCTTGCAGGCGCACGTTGAGCCTCCGTCTATCTGCCATTTCAACCAGTTAACAGTTTGTAACATAAAATAAAAATCATTAAGGATCATTTTATTTCTATAGTTTGTAGCTGACTTCGCTATTGGCTTTTGAAACAGGTGACGTCCCTTACGTTCTAAAACCAGCCTCTGGAGACTTGGCCAGCTGAGTTGCAGGCGAGACCATCAGCTGGTTTGAATCGAGCTGAGACGGGTCGGTTCAGATCGCTGCAACTTTTCTCTGCACGTCAGTTTCGTCTCGTCACGAATCTTTGGTCTGAACTGGGCTTAAAGGAACACGCCGACTTATTGGGACTTTAGCTTATTCACCGTATCCCCCAGAGTTAGACAAGTAGATACATACCCTTCTCATCTCTGTGCGTGTTGTAACTCTGTCTGACGCCCCCAGCGCTAGCTAAGCCTAGCACAGATCCTGGAGGTAACCGGTTCCAACTAGCCTACTGCTCTGAATAAGTGACAAAATAACGCCAACATGTTCCTGTTTACATGTTGTGATTTGTATAGTCACAGGGTGTACAAATAACAAGGTCACTATGCTTTTACTATCTAATAATTGTTGACTCTATTACTCCAACTGTGAGTGAACTCCAGGCGAACTCTCTGCTCGTCACCACAGGGCTTCAGGTGCTGCTAGCAAATCACTCCACCCAAGTAGCAGAAGTAGCAGTGCTTCGACTTTCTGAGAATATAGTTCCCAGTTTGTATACGGTTAGAAGACGGCTGTGTCTCATGTGACCTTGCTATTTGTACACCCTGTGACTATACAAATCACAACATGTAAATAGGAACATGTTGGCGTTATTTTGTCACTTATTCGGAGCAGTAGGCTAGTTGGAACCGGTTACCTCCAGGATCTGTGCTAGGCTTAGCTAGCACTGGGGGCGTCAGACAGAGTTACAACACGCACAGATATGAGGTTATGTATCAACTTGTCTAACTCTGGGGGTTACTGTGAATGAGCTTAAGTCCCAATAAGTCGGTGTGTTCCTTTAAGTCCCTGTATGGGTCAAGCTCCACCCAAACCCAGGATCCTACATTTCCCATAATGCCGTCTGCCTTGTTAACGCCAATGTCTTGTAAACTCCACCATTTCCAGTTTATAACACATGCTTGTTAAATGTTGTAGTCTTCAAGCCCAATCTGAGACAACCCTGATGACATCACTATGACATCATCACTGGGGTTGTATTCCCAGACTTTGACAAAGCTCCTCCAGAGCCACAGGACATTTACATCAGTTTTACATGCTGAGTAGTGCTCCTCCGATTTAATTAACCCTGTGTAAAAAATATATTGAAAATGTGGAGTGTCCTTTTGATATTACCAAGCGTGTTGAATAATACTTTACTGGCGTCATTTTTTTTTGTTTCAACAGCTGTTTCACAGTGCATTTTTGCACTCATAGCTCATCTGTCTTGCCTGCTGAAACCTGCCGCACAATTTCCCTATATGGAGCGGAATGTTTTATCTTATCTTAATAATAAAAACCCAGAAACAACATTGATTGAGCATGGCATCTTACTCGTCCCACACATAAACCTTCATTCTAGAGAGATTTCAAATTCTACTGTTTTCAAACCGCTAAATAGCTGCGCTTTGTTTTGGCATTGCCCAGCAGATAGTTGACTCTCATAACAATCACACTGATTGTAAACGGCTGATAGCAGTGGCCGCTGCTCGGCGGTGTTTATGGGATTCAGCAGGACTTGTGATATCCATGAAAGGTGAAACTCAGGACGGATCACTCTGAAGCTGATTAACTGTTACAGGAAGAGTTGGACATTCTGAGTTGTAGCTTGTTATTTTTCTCACCAGGCACCTGACACTAAAGGGGAACAGGTTTTTATAATAGCACTTCCTGGCTTCCCTAAACTGTCTAACATGTTACTTTATTATATAGCGCCGAAATGTGCCTGTTTACCTGTACAGGTTTGCCTTAAAAGCAAGGCAGCTGATTTTTTTCTATCTGCCGTCTGATTTGTGCACATTAAGACTGCATCAACCTCTTATATCACACCTTTCACTCTTGTTTTTGTATTCATCCATGCTTTTATTTTCGAGTTGAAGCTCACACATTCAGCCCACACCGTTTTAGTTACTGATGCCAGCTGCTCTGAAGGAGGTAAGATGACAGAGCTGAGAGAGTCAGAGAAACTACAGAGGACCAGAGAAGTGAGATTAAACTTGTAAAACTTGTTTCGGGTGTTGGGGCGGCCACAGATGGGACCATCCGAGGAGCACGTTAATGCAGCGTTTATTTCTGTCAAATGGAATTTGTGGCAAATGTGCAAGACACCTGTCCTTAATTAGGTTATTAAAGGTGCAGTTAGGTGTTCTGGTTTTATACTGGGGTATCGCATGTTTACAATAGAGCTGCAGCTATCGATTATTTTAGTAATCAAGTATTCTACCGATTATTCCATCGATTAATTGGATAAGAAATAGTTGTTTTATTAAAGAGCAATAATATACAATAGTTTGGTTTAATTTTCGGAAAAAGCTACATTTGTATTGCCTACATTGCTTACAATATCATCTCTCAAAACCTCCCTGACACTCACAATCTATCTACCCCTGATGATCTGGTCTCTCATTACAACACTGGACTCCATAATTATTTTTAATTCCCTTGCTCCGTTAAAAACCAGATCTGTTTCTTTTTCCGTCTCCGCCCCTTGGATCACCCCCGATCTTCGTCTCATGAAAGTCCCAAAGGTCGGCAACTTGAACATCTTCATAGAAGAACTGGTCTCACTATTCATAAAGAAATGTATAATAACCACATCTTACGTTATAAGGACTCCATTGCTAGCACCAAAACCCACTACTACTCCAGTATAATCACTGCCAACAAATGAAACTCCAAGTCACTGTTTTCCCTACTTAACAATATCACCCAACCCCAGGACTTTCTCCCCCCTCACTTGTATACAACCTCCTTCTGCAACTCCATTATGTCCTTTTTCACAGAAAAAAATCAAGAACATCCACCAGCACCTTGGATCAATCCCTCACCTCAGCATCTCAGCCGACTTTCACCCATCCACACACTCATTCTCCTCCTTCCAGCTCCCCGATATTTCAGAAATCACAGAACTCACCCATAAATCCAAGCCATCCACTTGTCAATTTGACCCCCTCCCCACACAACTTGTTAAAGCCTGCCTTCCCTCCCTGGTACCTCTCATTTCTGCTATCATCCACTCCTCTCTCACCACTGGAACTGTCCCTACATCCTTCAAAACTGCTGCCATTACCCCTATTTTGAAAAAACCTGGTGCCGACCCCTCCAACTTCAACAACTTCCGTCCTATATCCAATCTACCCTTCATCTCCAAAATCCTTGAAAAAACGTTGCCTCTCAACTCCATTCTCACCTATACCACAACAACCTGTATGAACAGTTCCAGTCCGGTTTCCGCCTACTCCATAGCACTAAAACAGCACTGACTCCTCACCATCCTCATCCTCCTCGACCTGAGTGCAGCCTTTGATACCATCTGCCACCCTCCTCAACAGGCTATCTTCCATCGGCAATTACCTCTCTGGACGCATTCAGTTCATTCAACTCAAGTCTTTTAAATCCATTCCCTCCTCCGTCACTTCAGGTGTGCCCCAGGGCTCTATCCTGGGGCCCCTACTCTTCATCATTTACCTCCTTCCCCTTGGCAATATCTTCCACAAATTTAACATTCACTTCCACTGTTATGCTGATGACACCCAACTCTACCTCTCCACCAAACCCTCGTCCACTCTTCCACCCACCTCCCTTACTGATTGAATCTCTGAAATAAAAACCTGGTTCACCCAAAACTTCCTCAAATTAAACAGTAATAAAACCGAGGTTCTCCTCATTGGCACCAAATCCACTTTATCCAAAACCGACAGTTTTTCTCTCACTAGTGATAACTCCTCCGTTTCACCCTCCCCCAAGGTTAAGAGTCTGGGTGTCATCCTTGACAGCACACTATCCTTTCAACCCCACATCAACAATATTACTTGGTCTGCCTACTTCCACCTACGAAACATCAATCGCCTCCGCCCCTCCCTTACCCCCCACACTGCCGCTATCCTTGTCCACAATCTCGTCACTTCCCGTCTGGATTACTGTAACTCTCTCCTCTTCGGCCTCCCTCACAAATCCCTCCATAAACTTCAACTGGTCCAGAATTCAGCTGCCTGCATCATAACTCGAACCCCCTCGATCCACCACATCACTCCTGTCCTCCAACGGCTCTCGCTCCAGTTCCGTATCCAAATCAAAGTCCTCCTGTTTACATTCAAGGCCATCCACAACCTCGCCCCCCCATATTTGTCTGATCTCCTCCAGGTTCCCACTCCCTCCCGCTCCCTCAGATCCTCTTCCTCCATACACCTGTCTGTCCCCTCCGCCCGTCTCACCACCATGGGGAGCAGAGTATTCAGTCGCTCTGCTCCCCGTCTCAGGAATTCATTACCACCCCAACTCAGAAACATCGATTCATTCCCCCATTTCAAATTGCAACTCAAAACACATCTGTTTAAAACTGCCTATTTCACTTGATGTCAATTGCTATGCCTCTTTCTGTTGTTTCTATTTTATTCTTTATTTTTATTTATATTTTTTTGCTGCTTTTAAGTGTCTTATGTATCCCTGTACGGTGTCCTTGAGTGCCGAGAAAGGCACCTTTAAATAAAATGTATTATTATTATTATTAAGAAACCAAATATTAAGTGCATTTAAGTGCCATATTACATTAAAGTTTCAACCTGAGACTGATCTGTATATAGGCCTATAGGTAAATATTAGTTATACTCAACCTATTTTCATGTATATATTTGATTACAATGGCACACAGCTCTGTTACACTTATGCTAGTAGATCGTTGATCAGCTGTTTCTCCGTGAAGAGAGAGAGTGAGAGAAAATGGTGCGCAACAATCAGCTGTTTTTCCGAAGGGATAGTCAACACGTCGGCTCTTTAGATCAAATTGTGGTCACCACTACGTATTTTCTTGTCTTTGTTTTTGGTAGTTTTTGTGTTTGGTGTAGTTTCATCATCCATACGACTCTGTGATTTACTTTTGTCGGGTATGCTTCGTGGAATGGATGATTAAGTTAGACTCAATGTTTTCTGTTGAGATGCTGAAGCATTGACGTCGTGCTATTACTGTGGTAAGCTAGTTCGATTTTGCAGTAGACACACTGTACAGAGTTTTCTTTTTAATTACGTTTGAACTGATTCCAAACATTGGACACTTTCTGTCGTTTTCTCCAGCCTGTCTCTTCTCTTAGCCCCTCACTATTTACGCTCACTTTCTTCATTTTGTAATCTGTGCCGTCAGTCTTCATGGCATGTGTCGCCAGCAGAGTCAGCCTGGTGTGCGACATTAATGTGTGTTATGCGCATATCTCTAGAACTGTTAGTCAGATGGATTTCAAACTTGCTACGGGCACGAGTAAGTGCAGTGCCAAGTTTGACGTTGTGTGGATTAGAAATGCAAAAGATATCATTAAATATATATTGGTAAAAGAAGCACACATTGGCTTTTGCCACTCTAGCCGCTGGCCACTCCCCCTCTCACACAGAGAGGGTCGAAGAAAGCAGCTGAGCTTTGGCAGCTAAAATGTGACATACACCTCAGACCCACAAAAATGTGCAAAGTAGCACTACTTTGGACTGTCTTTGACTTTGAATAAACAAACAACAATTCCCGAATTTAATGACATTTCACAATCCCACACCTGCAAAGCACAACCAGCTACAGACAGTGGCAGACAGAGCGTGATGCCACTTATAGGCAGACTACCAGACACTGTTTTTGAGTTACATCGTTGTCCATGTTTAGGGGCGTGTTTTTGACTCTTTTCCTGCTTCCAACGTTAGCTACATGATTGCTGGATATACCAAACTTACTTATCTTCACTTTCCTGGAGCACGGGCGGATAGCTGAAAGTAACATCGCGACCGTTGTGTTGAATAAGGTTGGCGAAAAAAAGGCACTACACTTTTCTGTCTATTTTTTTGCTAAGAGGAAACTCAACAAAAAGCCATTTGCCAACACTAAATATCAAACAAAAGCCAGACACTATATAGTATTAAGTTGCTGTGAGCTGCAGCCTACATTCACCACTTCTAACCAGAGGCAGAAAATAATGTCATCTCAGAGATTATTCCTTCACAGCGCTGTGCAATGCGAGAAAATCTCAGAGCTGAACCGGGCAGACACAGCACTTTTCATCATACTCACCCTGGGTTAATTAAGTCTAGCCTACTGCTAACTAATAACATTACCGTTGCCAAAATTCCCCCGCGAATCAAATCCCCTACTTTACCGTTAACTGTCAACCCACTAAACCTGTATGGAAATTAACACCTCTGCTGAAATGTTAAATTCGTTAACGATCATACGACACAAGACAATACCGTCTCTCTTTTCTTCTTCTCACAATTCTTCTTTCTTCTTCTTTTCTCTCTTTCTCTCTGCACACACACAAACAGTCCGGTTCTGGTGGTTGATTAACGCAGATATGTGCTGATTAGCTCTCATACTGGGCCAGGTGGGTAGCGCACTGCCATGAGTCCATGACTGATAATGTCTGATTACTCCACATTGTCATTGTGATATTTTGTGATTACATTCTGAATCTGCAACGTTCTCTGTCAGGTAAATCAGTAAGTTAGTAATAGGGTATACAGGGGAGTTGCATATGAAGTGGTTTGGGGTCCTTCTGTAAGTAATTTGGGGGTACAATTTGGTTTTGATGCATTCTACAAGCAACAATACCACAGGCCAAGCAATCGGCCCGTTGCAAACAGGCACATTTTCAACGGGCACTGCACTAGTAACATTAATTTAAAGGACTTATATCACCTAATAGCAGTGTTGGGAGTAACGCGTTACAAAAGTAACGCAATTACAGTAATGTATTCCTTTTTGCTATAACGCAGTAATATAAAGCATTACTAATAAAATTTCGGTAATATTATACTCGTTACAATCTCAGTAACACAAGTTACAACGCATTTTAACGCAACATTTAGTGGTGTATTGTTTTTTTTAAGAATTCCCCAACACCGCGACACATTTCTTCACAGGAAAAAAAAAAAAGGTATTTCCTGTTGCTGTATTCGATGGTTGAGATGACTGCAGAGACAGATACATTTGCGAGATGGACATTATTTTTAGGAGTTAGCGCTGCGTTGAAGTGGTCAGAGCCAATCAGAAACGGTACGGACAACATCTGTGTCCCAACAGCTGATGGTACGTCAGCACGGACAGCAGTGTGTCTGAGCTGCTAACAGATATAAATATGTCGGGAATTAACGTTGAGGCTTACTACACGTAATATCATTGCATTTTATCAGCCGTGAAAAGTAACTATGTTTGTAGTGGAATATTCCAGTATTCGAATGACGACCAAAAACGCTTTTCTTTTACTGTCACCATTTACTGTTCAATATGTTGCAGTTTTACAAACAAGAAAGTGAGCAACTTAAGCTTGATGGACACGTTTTGCATCTAGCGTCTCACGTTTATCTCAGTAAGCTAGCTAGCAAGAGTACACAACAGACAACTTCCGTGTAGACTACTTCAAAATAAAAGCACTTCCTGTGACGGTTTGCAGTAAAACTAAATTAGTGTGTACCTTTTCACATATCAGCTGTAAATCAAGTACTGCAAATAATGTAAATAGTGAGTTTTAATCACACTATAATTGACCATTTCCTTTAGTGTTTTAAACTAAACAACATGAATTTCTTATTCAAGTGCTTTAAACAAACATTTTACAACAATGCCGTACTTCAATACAATGTAAGGTACTTTTAATTGAGTATTTTCATTTTCTCCTACTTGCCTATTGTACGTTTATTTTTATAGCTTCAGTTACTTTGCATATTCATATTAATTATACAAAATATTAGTGGATAAAGAGGAGACTTTATTGATCCGGTGGTGAAATTCACAAGCTAGCTGCCAAATCAATCTTCCGCTGTTATTTTGGTGAAAGTAATTTAAAAGTAATGCAAAAGTAGTGTAACACATTACAATTCAGAGACAGCAATATTGTAATATAACTAATTACTCTCAAATGACAGTAACTAGTAATCTATAATGTATTACATTTTGGAAGTAACTTGCCCAACACTGCCTAATAGGACCATACTGGTGGTTTTGCATGTTTCTCCCTATTGATTTCAAATTGTGTATACTCGCCATTACTGCGACTATGTTCCATAGTATTCTGAGGTTTTGTGTTGATTTTCTTCCCTGTAGGCATTAGCTGTTTATTTTCAGTCAAATCAACTTACAGAGATGTGAAACTTGCAAAAGCTTCACTTGTAAGCAAAAACATGACTGCTGATTATTTATTTTAAACAAAACAAAAAATTGGTTGCTCCTCCTCTGCTGCAATACTGGCTGAAAATGACCAAGAAACAACAGTTATTTATCCGTAGCCAGGCTTTAGTAGGACCTGGAAGACTGTTGCTGACCACAGAGAGAAGTGGACAAATAACTGTTATATAAGGTGCAACAAGCTGAAAAAGTGTAGTCTTTACAGAACAAATTTGTCTTTTATCAGGTCCCAGTCTTACAAAGTGACTGATTTTTGTGCCCACAAGCACACAAATACAGCAATAAATAAAAGACAGATGAATTTGGATTCTAAAAACTACACTACAGAGAAACACAGACCCATACTGTACACCTTCCGCTCAAAGACTACGCCCTAGAGCTCACAGACAGAATAACTTGTCAGGATTCCTCCAGTAATTTCAGTTTCCAGTATCCTGTCGGCTGTAATCAGATTGTCTGAGTCTGTTTTCTGTCTGAGACAGATTTTAAGAGAGGACATCAGATTGGAGTTAACACTGTTTGCCTTTCTATTTCCTACACACAAAGACAGAAAGCCAAAAAAATGCAGAGACACACACACACACACACACACACACACACACACACACACTATGCACATTACAACAAAAAACACTACGACTGGAGCAGAGGCATAAGGTCAGCATGCCTCCTTTCTACAGACACACGCATGAACTGTATGTGTGTGTTTTTACACATACAATATGTGGAGTACCATGTGTTTACACAAGTACAATTTTAGACAATATCAGGTCTCACTCGCTTGTACATATTTTGTATTGTTCATTTGTCAGTTGTGTTTGTGCAGTGTTCCCAATACATTGATTTATTTGTGCAGCTCGCCACAATATCAACATTGACCGCCACATATTGATTTAGAATTTTTTTTTATATTTAAAATGGGTAAAATCTTATTTAACGGTAGAGCTGTACACAGTGCATTAATTCGCTCAGCCCCTCCTTAACGTTTTCTCCAGATTACATGTAAATCATGGTCTCCTTGCCCCTACCTCTCAAACCCCTCAACAGTGACAAAAATTAAATTTGAAACTGTAAATGAAAGGGACACTGAGAAAAGAGGGACAAAAAAAAAAATCACAAGATTGTCATTGAAAAACACTCCCAAATTCTAAAAATGAAAGTGCAACCGCATTAGACTCTAATTCTGTGGGAAACACTGGTGTGTGTGTGTGTGCGCGTGCGCGTGTGTGCATGTTAGTGCGTATACGATTGCCTTTGTTTCTCTCCAGCAGTGAAGTACTTGTGTTAAAGTTAAACAGTACAGACACGAGCAGGTCGCCTCCTCCATCATTCCCACTCGAAGGAGAGCACAAACACAGACGTCAACTAAATCACCACCATTAACGTCAACAGAAACCCTGCTGTAAAATAAAGTAAGAAGAACTGTTGGACTATATTGTGATATCATAACTCATCATTCAATTAAAGATTCCAATCCATTTAAAAAAAAAAGAAGAAGAAGAAATTTGGAAAAATGCAATCCATCCTCAGTGAAGTCCATCAACACCTCCAATAACTCTAAGAACACTACCGCTACACAGACAAACGACTTAAGATGACTCATATCTTTTACAGCAACATGAGGTTTACTTTCAAGCCGACAAGCATTTTATAAGGTTAGCCTATGTGTCAGTTTTTTACTAAGGGCTTTACAAAGGCAATAAATACAAAGGCAATAAAGTCATGGGTAAGACTTATAGTACCTGAGATCCTTATAGTGTCAAAATAACACAAGAGATAATTATAGTTATATAAAGTCCTGTTAATGTGTATTCTTATGTTCAGTTACAGCATTTCTGTTGTAAAATAACTATTTAAAACAATGTAAACTATTTAGACAATAACATTACTATTCAAGAAACCAGACTAAGATATATGCTAGTGTCTTTGTGAGGCTGTACTTAGTCCTAGTGGTGCTTTGGGCTAAGTGCTAACATCAGTGCTAACCTGCTAACGTTTACCAGATAATGCTTACCATGTTCACTGTGTTAGCTTAATGTGTTAGCATGCTAACATCTGCTAATTAGCACAGAGTAGACCTACAGCAGCTGTAAGGGTTATGGGCATGTCAACATTTTTTTAAGTGATAAACCAAAGTCCAAAAACCATAACCATTTTGGCCTGATGATGGCACTAGAAGACCAAGACAAGAGTCAGGGGACCACCCAAGTTATTCATAATTCAAATGTCATGGCAGTCCATTCAGTAGTTGTTGAGATGTTTCAGTCTTGACTAAAGTGGTGGACCAACACAATGACATTGTTATCACTAGACCCACACGTGGCTAAAACATCTGGACTGGCATTTATTTCGGAAAAATGCATACTACAACCTAAATGTATATTTCAGTATTTATCATCACATGAAAATACTCAACAAGATGTGATTAAAATTATAGAAACAAGACAACTCCATACAATCTGACCATCTCTCAGTCCTCAGTCCTTCTGATCGTAATGTTGTTTGTTGCTCCTACATACTACATGCTGTTATTACTGTCTGTACTGGCTTATTTCTCCATCCACCATTACTGTACATGCTTATAAGTTAAAGGAAGTTCACGCACTATGTACATCTATATACACAAAACATACTGTACTACATGTGTGCCAAAATCTGCTTAACGAAAGCCTGAATTTTTTATCTTGAAAGGGCAGCTTTAATCATATTTTCCGATGGGACATGATGGAAAGAAAAGCATAACACACAGGTCATCAGCAGACCCCATATCTACATATGAGTACACATTATGGTCCAAAATTGACTGATTTGACTATTTAACTCTGGGGCAGTTTTGTTTTTTTTCCAGTCAAATGTTCCATCTGCAGAACACCACAGCTGCTTTGACCATGCACATTTATTTCTAGAGCATGTTCACATCTATTATTTACACATTAGAGTGTGTACACATGGCCTAAATGAGAAATTATAACTTAATTCAAATAAGATGATGTTGCACCAAGCAACTCACTGCTGGTTTTAATGTACCACCAATCTATGATCTATAGAATGTCTATAAAAATGTAGGGATGACTGAAACTAAATAAAATTATTTAAAATTTAAAATCTAACCTAATATATGCAACCAATCAGTAACGTATACAGTATGTCACCTTGTACTGATAAACGTGGTGTCCTTGTTACCTTCATAAGACTTTTGCACTTCAACAGACAAATGGTACAATGTTGCAGCAGCTTTGGGCAGACTGGCCTAACTTTTGAATTTGCTGCGACTAAACAAAATGTTAATATCAAGTCGTGGAACAAATAACAATAATCAATTTTACAGTGAAGTGCATCAAAGACATACAAACAACGCATTCTATCCAACAGCCCACTGGCACTCAGTCCACAGTTGATGCACATCTGTCTCTTCTTTGTAAGAAAAGGCAAATTAACCTGGTTTCCTGCCTGAGGACAGGCCTCGTTTTCTTCTTTGGCGGGCTTTTAACACAGAGGACAGCAGGACAACACACACATACGCACTCTCAAATATTCACAAAAACTGGTGCAAATGTGCCTTTAACGCATGTTTACCTTAGTCCCATAGACGTCCCGTTGACGGACGCAGCCGAGCACACTCTGTGGGTGTGTCCATAGGAGCAGCTCCCCTGCCGTGCGTACCGCTCATCCCCACAGCAGAGGATCAACAGAAACGCCCTTCGAAACGCCCGGTTCAGAAAGGCGTACAGGAAGGGATTCAACCCTGAATTAATGTACCCGAGCCACAGCCAGGCTGTCCACAGCTGCCAGGGCACTGAGTAATGGATGAAGGGGTCCACCACGTTAGTGATGAAGAACGGCGCCCAGCATAGGCAGAAACAACCCATTATAATCGCCAGCGTCTTTGCCGCCTTAGTCTCAACACGCATGCGGCTATTCGCTATGGGAGCGTGCTCTAAGGAGGAGCCCGTTGTTGTCCTAAGGCGGCAGGTCTCCGATGGATCTGAGGAAGTGGAGGGCCTCAGGGTGATCAACGGAGCCACCCCGGTGACAGGAGCGGAGCCGGCCCGCTGTAGTGTCTCGATCTGCCGCACGTGGGTCATGGCGGTGACGTAGATCCGCTGGTAGGCCAGGACCATGAGGGCCAACGGGACGTAGAACGCCACCGCAGAGCAGATCAGGGCGTACGGCCGGTTGACCAGAAACACACAGCTTGTGTCGTTGGAGCCTCCTGCCAAGGCTCGCCTCTCCTCAATCTGGAAAGGAGACATGGATACAAAAATAACAAATCATCTTCAAAACTCATGAAAAATACACCAAGTTCAGACATTTTTACAAACATTTTCTATGCAACTTAAATGCAACTGAATTTCATCAATATTATTCACAACCTGAAGTTAATGAAATATGTTTTCTGTTGCAGAGTCAGTCATCCCTGTGCGAGGCAAGAGGCGATTAACCTAGCTTAGCATAACGACTGGAGGTAAGGGGAAACGGCTAGCCCAGCTCTAAAAGTTCAAAATTATTTTTCTGTTTGTTTGTGTATGTATGAAACAAACAAAATACATGTTAATTGGTTAGTTGTTAGAGGTATTGTTAGGAGTGTTTTTGAACTTTGGGGAGGCTAGCTGCTAAGCTAGGCTAAAGAAAGTAGTAATAGCAAAGAATTTCTAATATGGGAAGAAGTTCCACTCTCTCGTTACTTCCGGCTTCTGAACTGGTTGCAGTTCCACTCTTGATCCATATAGGGGGCGCTCACAGGCCAGTGCAGAATGAATGGGACTCTATGGAGCTATACCCCTCAAAATCCACTTTTCTCAGGATATAATTTTTTGTCTAGTAATTTGAATGTTGCATTCGAAAGGGGAGGCTAAGAAAATACACACTGCTGGGTGTTAGATTTTTTTAAAGTGGCTTTTTTGTTCTAAAAAGCCTTTTAAAATGTCAATGATGTCATACACATATACGGCCAGAGATACTGCTTTACAGCAAGCTCTGAGCCACTTCCTTTTTTCTCTCGAGGCATCGACAACACAGCTGTCAGGTTAGGCTCTCCCTGTCAATACACGTGCTAGAAAGAGGTTTGCTAATGTTTTAAAGACCACGCTGAAATATTCACTCTGACATTCTGGTTCCACTTTGGATGCCGTCAAGCGGGATCTCCGATCGTAATCAGTCCTTCACTGACCAATTAGCATTCATTAGCAGAATGCTAGCGTGTTATGGGCAACAACGACTCAACCTGTAACAAATCGAAAGGGCATAAGTACTCGTTCATTCAACTTTCGACCTATAATCCATGTTGAACTTGCAAAAACTGACATACAAATCTGAGATTTATCAACGACAATCAGGCGAAAGAGACAAATTTAGCCATCTAGCTCCATAGTGTCCCATTCATTTTGCACTGGACCGCGATCACCCCCAGTGGAACTCTGGTGGAACTGCAACCAAAGTAGGTACAATGGGGCTGAATAGGGAGTGGAACGGCTTTCCGTAGACGGGCTTTGGTAATAGTAATATGCTAAATACTGTATAGTAGTAAATTGAAGGATTATCACCAGGAGAGCTGAGCCTGATTCTTTCTTTGGTGAAGATGAAGCAGACAGTTCACACCAAAGCAGACATACTGTACCAATTATTAAATCAGTTATTGTTCTCAATTTCAAACAATTCCTTTTTTGGGCAGAACAAGAACACAATGGATTTTTTTCAGAGAGATACAAGTGACCAAAGACAAAACAAACATATGCACAACATGTAAAACAAACCACTGAAACTTGGCCCACATGTACAGTACATAGTAAGTAATAAAGAGCCGTGTATTTCATTAACTCTGGCTGAATAAATTCATCTATCCTTGTCTGCCTCTGGGAGTCCTGCAGGTCATTTCAAGGCAGCTCTGAAATAACCTCACGCCAAAACCTATTCAAACCGGCAGGAAATGCTTGTTGAAGTGCTGTCTTTGCTCGCAGCAAGAGAGGCTCCACAGAGACTGGAATTATTTTGTGATCGCTGCATTACTGTGTCATTGTTCAAGGGATTGGAAACGTTATTAGAAACAGAGAGCAGTAGGTTGAAAAGGTTTATGCTGCATTTGCCCTCACAGAAAGAACATCTCTCTCTTTAGGTGTTTTAGGGACTTTAAAACGACACAAATCATGTACAAAGTAAATAATCAACAGCTATCGAACAGTATCAAAGGGTTGTTTCAAATGAGAGAGAGCAAACATCACTTAAGAGGAACTTTTGTATTAATTAGTGAGAACAAATGCTAAATATCACTGCCTCACAACTGAAGGAGTTAATTTATGGAACAGCTGCAGTGAAGAGATGAAATCATTTACAATGAGCAATTTTAAGAGACTATTTAAAATGAATATACTGAATGGATACGAAAATGACTCGTGGTGATAGTATTGTGTACTGACTATATGGTTCCTGGCCTTATATACTATGTCTAGTTTGGATGGGTTATTATTCGGTTTTGATGTAGATAGAAGGAAACGAAGTAGATAGATGGAAAAGAAAAAAATGTGTAAATGTATGTGTGTATGCATGCATGTATGTATGCATGTGTGTGTATGTGTATGCATGTGCATATGTGCGTGTAGGTAGGTAGCTATATGGTACATGTATGTGTATGTAAACGTATAAATAAGTGAAGCATCAAATTGTTTTGTATTTAACTAAAGTATAAAAATAGAAAAAGGGGGTAGGACCAAAAATGTTTCTTTGAACTTCTTCCTACTCCTTTTTGAACATGGGAATATCTTATTTGAATCACTTAAAATAATTTTGGAAGATTGTGCTGAACTGTACATTTCATTATATATTTTTTTTGACATGTTCAAAATAAACTAAAACTAACTAAGGGAGGTATATAAACTCTTAAGTGATACTTTGTTAAAAAATACAGTACATTTTCTGGAATCATAATTATGTAGCCAGCAGTTGTTTTTTTTTAGCTCATTGATTTCTGATCTCAGCTACTGAGGACTCACAATGTCCTCGATGCCAATGGCGTTCCAGCTTTGCATGATTGGTAGGAAGGAGATGAATGTGGGGATGAGCCAACAGCCGCTGAGCATCACTGCCACTCTGACTGGGGTCATCTTGTGTCTGTAGACCAGCGGCTGGCAGCAGATAGCGTAATACCTGGAGTAATACACACACATACTGTATACTGGAAAGTAAAGTCATTTGTCAAAGTATACTGGAAAGAAAAGTAATTTCTCAAAGCGAAATTAAGCTTTGAGAGGGTTCATGGAGCCTGCCAAAATGTGACTGCCCCCCCCCCAACTCAGAACAACAAAGTCTGACAATCACCCAATTTGCTATACTTGCATGGTATGAGGTCTACTAAAAGTCCTGAAAAGTTTGTCTTTGTCAGCCTTTGCAATCCTGAGTTAGGGGGTGCAGTCCTCTTTTGGCATGGGTTCATGGAGCCTGCCGAAATATGACTGCCCCCCCGTAACTCAGGACAGCAAAGTCTGACAATCACCCAATTTGCTATACTTGCATGGTATGAGGTCTACTAAAAGTCCTGAAAAGTTTGTCTTTGTCAGCCTTTGCAATCCTGAGTTAGGGGGTGCAGTCCTTTTTTGGCATGGGTTCATGGAGCCTGCCGAAATGTGACTGCCCCCCCCTCCAACTCAGGACAGCAAAGTCTGACAATCAACCCCCCCCCCATCATCTCTCTCTCACACAAACCTGTCCAGCGCAATGCAACAGAGGTGCAGAATGGACGCTGTAGTCAACAGGACGTCCAGAGACGTTCGGACCAGGCAGAAGATCTCGCCGTATCTCCACTGGCCGGTGGTCAGCTCGATTGCAGCGAAGGGCATCACCAACAACGCAACCAGCAGGTCAGCAAACGCCAGTGACACAATGAAGTAGTTTGTTTTCTTCCTTCTGAGAGGAGACAACAAGAAACAAGCCAGCAGCATCACAACATTATCCACAAAAGTCATCAGTAAAAGTTCACAGCGTACTGTATGCTGCACCGTACCATCATGTCTCACATGAGCTTGCATATCAAACCTTTAAAGGTGCTGCCGCTCAATTTTGCTGTGTGACTCTATAGAAATATGAAGCGACTGGCATGTTGCCTGTACAGATAGAGTAGGTCTAGACCACACTCTATAATTTACAAAGACCCAACAATTCCAGTAATTCCCCAGTAATTCCAGAGCAAGCATTTAGTGTGACAGTGGCGAGGAAAAACTCCCTTTTAGGGAGAAACCTCGGACAGACCCAGGCTCTTGGTAGACGGTGCCGGTTGGGGGTGTGATGAACAGTGGCAATAATAGTCACAATAAAGATAATGGAACTATGACTAGAAATAGTAGTTGTAGTAGTTCATGGCATAGCAGGGCACTGCAGGGCATTACAGGGTGTAACAGGGCACTGCAGGGCATAGCAGGATGTAGCAGGGCATAGCAGGGCACTGCAGGACGTAGCAGGGCGTAGCAGGGCGTAGCAGGGCACTGCAAAGCGTAGCATGGTGTAGCAGGGCATAGCAGTGCGTGGGGCAGGACCACGGCGACAGCCGCAACCATGATTTAGGTGCCATCCTAATCCAAGGAAAACTGCTGGCCGAAAAAAAAACATAAGGACTCCAGGGAATAAGCTCCCAAGAGCTAAGTTAGTAACAAGCATTTCTGGGACATGGATGCACACAGATGGAAAGAGAGAGGAGAGAGGAGCTCAGTGTGTCAAAGGAAGTCCCCCGGTAGTCTAAAACTATAACAGCATAATTAAGAGCTGGTGCAAGGCAAACCTGAGCCAGTTCTATAAGGGTTGGTAGATAAATCTGACGACTATGAAGAGAAGCAGAGAAGAGAAGGGGTGCCATGTCTATAGCTATACACCCTCCGCGGCCGGTCTAGGCGAACGCTGCAACTCCTTACTCCCTAACTATAAGCTTTATCAAAGAGGAGAGTTTAAGTTTACTCTTATATGTGGTGACAGTGTCTGCCTCCCATACCCAGACTGGGAGCTGGTTCCACAGGAGAGGAGCCTGATAGCTGAATGCTCTGGCTCCCATTCTACTTTTAGAGACTCTAGGAACCACAAGTAACTCTGCATTCTGAGAGCGCAGTGCTCTAGTGGGACAATAAGGTACTATGAGCTCTTCAAGATATGATGGTGCTTGACCATTTAGGTCAGGAGAAGGATTTTAAATTCAATCCTGGATTTTACAGGAAGCCAATGCAGAGGAGCTAATACAGGAGAAATATGATCTCTTTTGTTAGTTCTTGTCAGAACACGCGCTGCAGCATTCTGGATCAGCTGGAGAGTCTTAAGGGACTTATTTGAGCAACCTGATAGTAAGGAATTACAATAGTCCAGCCTGGAAGTAACAAATGCATGGACTAGTTTTTAAGCATCATTTTGAGACAGGATGTGCCTAATTTTGGCAATGTTAACGAAGGTGAAAAAAGGCTGTTCTTGAGGTTTGTTTTAAATGGACGTTAAAGGATATATCCTGATCAAAAATAACTCCTAGATTTCTGACAGTAGTGCTGGAGGCCAGGGCAATGCCATCCAGAGTAGCTATATCTTTAGATAATGAGGTTCGGAGGTGTTTAGGGCCCAGCACAATAACTTTGGTTTTGTCGGAGTTTAACATCAGAAAATTGTAGGTCATCCATGCTTTTATACCTTTAATGCATGCATGCTTGAAGTTTAGCTAACTGACTGGTTTCGTCTGGCTTGATTGATAGGTATAACTGGGTGTCATCCGCATAACAGTGTAATATTGCCTAGAGGAAGCATATATAAGGTGAATATAATTGGTCCAAGCACTGAGCCTTGTGGAACGCCATAGCTAACTTTAGCTTGCCTGGAGGATTCAACATTAACATTAACAAATTGAGATTGATCAGATAAATAGGACTTAATCCAGCTTAGTGCTATTCCTTTAATGCCAACTAAATGTTCCTGTCTCTGTAACAGGATGGTATGGTCAATAGTGTCAAATGCAGCACTAAGATCTAGTAAGACAAGTACTGTACAAGTACAAGTATTGTCTGAAGCAGTTAGAAGGTTGTTTTCACCAGTGCCGTCTCTGTGCTATGATGCATTCCAAACAAGCTGGGTAGCTCAATGCTAGCAGCTAACATACAGCACGCAGTACAGTCCGCCCCATGTGATTGACTGTTTACACCACACACCTCCTCCGCAGAGTCTTCTTTCACTACCATCTCTTTCTCTCAGGACAATGTTAATAGTGTTAACCCCCCTACAGCCTGGCATTGGTAATTACACATGCTCTGCTCTATTCTCCTATACAGACTATTTTAACAGTTAGGCCGTTCCCCCCGGGGAAACGTTCAGGGGGATCAGTTTCCACGTGTCTGCGTCCCCTGGCCCGGGCCTCTGCTGTGCCTAGCAGTGGGTCTGCGCCTCTCAGGATGGCACTGATCACACTCGTTCCATCACTAACAAGTC
This sequence comes from Sander lucioperca, assembly GCF_008315115.2. Taxonomy (NCBI): domain Eukaryota; kingdom Metazoa; phylum Chordata; class Actinopteri; order Perciformes; family Percidae; genus Sander; species Sander lucioperca. The sequence continues at coordinate 13,537,172 of NC_050173.1, read as the reverse complement.
TTTTATCCTGAATGATTTATTTATTGATAAATGCCTTGATTTCTTGTTCCTGACGGAGACTTGGCAAAGAAACTTGGAATACGGCCCGCTAATTGAACTTTGTCCACCAGACTGTTGTTTCACCAGTAATCCTCAGGTCGGGGTGAAGGGCTCCCGGTTGTGTATAAGAACTGCTTTCAAAGTCGGACAGTACCCATTGGGGTTTTTTCCTCATTTGAACTGCAGGTGACCAAAGTTGGTAGTTGTAATCCGTTTTTATTGTATTTTAACCTACCGACCTCCTGGTTCAAACACTTCTTTTTTGTCTGAATTAAGTGATTTTTTTATCATCTATTATTAGGTTGGATAAAGTGGTTATGGTCGGAGATTTTAATATCCACATCGATGACATGTCTTGCACTTTTGCTGCTGATTCTCTTAATATCACGTCTTTTTAACAGAGTCTTTTAATTTTATCCAACATGTGTCTGGTCATACTTTGGACCTTGTTTTTACTCTTGGTCTTAATCGTGACTCTATTTGCTCTGAGGAGCTGCATATTACTGACCATGACTGCGTTTTGTTCAACCTGTCTTTTCCTTTAGATTTACTGCCCAGTAAACATGTAAGATGTTATTGCATTTTAAATCGCTTCTCAGCTGAGAAGTTTTCTGCAGCTTTTGACCAAAGCGCAGTACTGCCTTCTCATGCTGATATTAATTGTCTGGTCCACTCATTCAACACATATTGGTTATCAATTTTGGATAAAGTGGCTCCAAGTAAAATGCAAGGTGTTTCCTCCGTCAACTCATCCCCATGGCTAAATGACGCCATTCGCTGTTTCCGGCGTACATGTCGGAGGGCGGAACAACAGTGGAAATCCTCCAAGCTTCATGTTCACCGGCTGTATTACAAATACCTGTTGACTGAATACAACAACATGGTTAAGGAGGCGAGGCCATCTTACTTTGCTAACCTCATTTCTTCCAGTAAATGTAACCCTAAAGTCCTTTTTGAAACCATCAACAATATTGTCAATTCTGCTCCTCCTGAAGTGCCGGTGTTTTCAAATAAGGACTGCAGTGACTTTCTCTATTTCTTTGTAAATAAAATTAGTGATGTCAGAAGTGGCATTATCCCCTCTTCTACTCCCTATTCGGTTCACTCGATCCGGCCTCCAATCTTGAACTGTTTTGCTCCGATTTCGCTACAAGAACTCACTGATCTGGTTAGCAGTATGAAATCTTCCTCGAGCCCAGTAGATATTATACCAACTTCCTTTTTTGAAAATGTTCTTGGGTCTGTGAGTACTGGGGTTCTCTCTATACTCAACAGCTCTCTGCAATCTGGTTGTGTCCCTTCGTATTTTAAACATGCAGTTGTTCAGCCACTACTAAATAAAACCAACCTGGATACATCCATTCCCGCAAATTATAGGCCCATTTCCAAGATGCCTTTTATTTCCAAAAGTTTTGAAAAAGTTGTTGCTAAACAGCTCACTGCTGTCTTGAATACACACAACATTTTAGACAAATTTCAATCTGGCTTCCGTCAGAAACACTTAACCGAAACCGCTCTTCTTAGAGTGTCCAGTGATTTATTAATGTCCTCTGACATGGGTGAATACTCGGTTTTGGTGCTGCTGGACCTTAGCGCAGCTTTTGATACAGTGGATCATAACATCTTGCTTGATAGACTTAAGCACTGGGTTGGTATCTCAGGGAGCGCCCTGGATTGGTTCACCTCTTATCTTTCAGATAGATGTTTTTCTGTGTCACTTGGTCCCTATTGTTCAGAAACTGCTGCCCTTTCCTGTGGGGTGCCTCAGGGTTCTGTGTTAGGTCCAATTTTATTTGCATTGTATATGCTCCCCTAGGACATATAATTAGCCAATTTGGAAATATCCGCTACCACTTATATGCAGATGACATCCAGCTATATGTCTCATTTAACCTAGATGAGACTGACAAAGTGTTGGAACTGCTCAAATATTTGACTTCCATCAATGATTGGCTGTCAAACAAATTCCTACAGCTCAATGAAGATAAGACCGAAGTCCTTATTGTTGCTCCGGACACTACAGCTTCCAAGGTTACTCAGCTCTTGGGGTCCCTTTCTTCAGCGGTACAGTCCAAACTGAGAAATCTTGGTGTTATATTTGATAATAAATGTATTTTGATCATCATATCAAATCACTGACCCGCACATGTTTCTTTCAATTAAGAAACATTACCGAACTTAGAGCTGTTGTTTCGCATTCTGAGCTTGAGATGATCATTCATGGATTTATATCATCCCGGCTTGACTACTGCAACTCCATTTTCACCTGTCTAAGCAAGTCGTCCCAGGACCGTCTACAACTAGTCCAGAACTCTGCTGCTAGGCTCCAGCAGGATGTCGCACATTACTCCAATTTTATACTCATTACATTGGCTTCTGATCAAGTTCAGGATCCAATTTAAAGTTCTTGTTCTGGCTTATAAAGCTTTTCATGGTCTGACACCTGTTTATATCTCGGACCTGCTCCATCCGTACACTACTAATAGGTCCCTCAGGTCTTCTAACCAAGGATTACTGGTGGTCCCACGCGCTCGTTTAAAAACTAAAGGTGACCGTTCCTTTGAAGCAGTGGCTCCAAACCTGTGGAACGCCCTTCCTACTGTCTTACATTCTGTAGTCTCTGTTGAAGCTTTTAAAAAACAGCTGAAGACACATTTGTTTAAATTCGCTTTTGACTCTTGTTTGTAAACTTTGGGTTTTAGGTTTTAATTGTTGAAATGATTTTCATTGTTCATTCAATAATTATTTTCTTTTTTCCCTTGTTTATTTTCTGTTGGATTGTACTGTATTTTTACAAATGTTTATCATGTAAAGAACTTTGTGACTTTGTCTGTAAAAGGTGCTATATCAAATAAACTTATCTATCTATCTTATCTTCTATATCCTGACTGAAAGTCCTCAAACTATTGCTATGTAGAAAGTCACATAACTGATTAGCAACTACCTTCTCAAGGATCTTGGAGAGAAAGGAGAGATTAGATATAAGTCTATAGTTGGCTAAGACCTCAGGATCGAGGGTGGTTTTTTTCAGAAGAGGTTTTATCACAGTTACTTTAAATGACTGTGGTACATAACCTGTTAATAAAGACATATTGATCATATCTGGTAATGAAGTATTAACCACGGGTAACGCTTCTTTAAGTAGCCTTGTTGGGATGGGGTCTAAGAGACAGGTAGATGGCTTAGCTGAAGAGACCTTTAGCATTAATTGTTGAAGGTCTATAGGATAAAAGCAGTCTATGTCAAATCTTGTCGTTCTTTCAAGCGGTCCTGCGTTTAAATGTGAATCGTTAGAAGTTGAGGGTAAGAGGTGATGAAATTTTATCTCTAATTGTTATAATGTTATCATTAAAGAAGCTCATGAAGTTGTTACTACTCAGAGCTATAGGAATAGATGGCTCAATAGAGCTGTGACTCTCTGTCAGCCTGGCTACAGTGCTGAAAAGAAACCTTGGGTTGTTCTTATTTTCTTCTATTAATGTTGAGTAATAGTCTGATCTGGCATTTCTGAGGGCCTTCCTATAGGTTTTCAGACTGTCTTGCCAATCTAAACGAGATTCTTCCAGATTGGTGGAACGCCATTTACATTCAAGTTTTCGTGAGGTTTGTTTTAATTTGATGAGTTTGGGAGTTATATCAAGGTGCTAGTTAATAGATAGTTAATCGTGGGTTGGCCCAGCGCTGTTGCCTGTGGTCAATACAATACTAAAAATAACATTACAATTTAGTTTGTTTTTGTCCCCATCTGACTTTAACGTCAACAGTTTTTTCAAAGTAGACCTACAACCACAACTTTTTAGATCAATTATTTTTTACCTTACAGGTAAATTAAAAGACATGAAATTTGCATTAGGTAGGTATTCTATGACAGTGAGTATGTAGTCACCTTTATTATTATTTATGTTACAGGGTAATACCCTGAAGATGAATGTGTTTTCTATGAAATCTGCTGGCTGCAGATAGACCCTTCTTGTTTCACTCGGACTTTCAAGCCAGATTTAACCACGTTTGCTGCTTCCAGCATTCAAAAAAATGACGACAGGCTCACCGTAGATGTCTGTCCTTGCAGAGTGCCACCATGACTAGCAGGTTGCCAAACACTGTCATTATGATAATAATGGAGAGAAAGATGGTGAGAACAATCGCCTCCAGCGAGATCGGCAATTCCTGCTGCTGTTCCTGTTGTACTGTGTTTAATAGGTCATCCAACAAACTGCAAAAAAATACAAAAACAGACAAAGCAATCATTTTGAGGAATGAGAGGGGAATGACATGTCAGGGATGATTGTTTGATTAAGGCAATAATACTGAAATGACCAGGTTTTAAAAAGCAAAGCTAAAAAAAATTGGTTTATTTGTAATTTGTAAACTGGATAATATTTTATTTATTTTTTGTATGTTTTTTTATGACTTACTGTCGAGGTGATGCTGTGGCCATCACTGGTCATCTGCATTGAGGTTAGCAGAGGATAGTCCTCATCACCCCATGCTCTGGCCCTGTTGAGAGAGACACACACACACACACACACACACACACACACACACACACACACACATTGAAATTGTCCTGGCTCTTGTAGTAAGTCTGCATTTTTCTGAAAATAGCCAGCTTGCATGACACACAGGCTGGATTTCTTGTCAAAAATGTGATCTGTACCTCATATAAATAACTGGATCACAGCTTAAAAGCATTTGATATTTAGAAGACATATCAGCTATCTCTGCCAGATTCCATCAGCAGAGTTAGTTTGTCTTGCAATAAAACAGTTATACCATGCTTTAGCGAGTACCACGAGGGAACTCTCTTTTCTCACTCCCCTGTCAAGGAAGAGCAAAGATATCAGCTCCTGAACAGCACCTCTAGGGCTGGGAGGGATTCAGCAGCTCTCGGTTCTCCCTGTTGAAGGACAGTGCTTACTAGGGGTGCACGATTCAGAAAATGTCATGATTCGATTCAATATAGATTTTTAAGCTCAAGATTCGATTCAAAATCGATTTTCGATTTAAAAACAATTCTCGATTTAAAAAAAAAAATGATTCACAGTATGTAAATGTAGTTACTTTTCCCCTGTGATTGCAGTAGACATACAAAAAAAAAAAAAAAAAAAAAAAAGAATCGATTTTTGGAATTCTATGAATCGATTTTGAATCTGTAGAGCTTGAATCGCGTTTTAAATATAAATCAATTTTTTTGCACACCCCTAGTGCTTACCCTGCTGCCCTTATTTAACCTGGTTAATAAAGTAAACATATTGATTCATCAAAAACAGCCTTAGGTAACGAGAGGACAATTAAATGAGGGAGGTTAAAGCATTGACTCTGGGTCATTATCCAGCAGGACCCTGTTTGACTTTCCTTTAACTGTCATTGCATTCTGATTCAGATCGGTAAACAGCTTCTTATGTTTTGGCATAGCTAATTACAGCTGTCATTAAGTCCAAGGACATCACTGGACGCCGCACATTTACAGCGCACAGCTACAAAGATGCAGCGCCTCTGTAAGGCTAGACTCACAGCGGTGCTTTGAGTTAAATGCTAACGTCAACATGCTCACAATGACAATAAAAGCATGTTGATACTTAACAGCAGGTTATAATGTTTACTATCTTATTTTTGAGCATTAGCATGCTAACATTTGTTAATTAGCACTAATCACAAAGTACAGCTGAGGCTGATAGGAATGTCAGTCACGTTTGCAAATATTTGGTCATAAACCAATATAGGACAAATCAAAATTTTGACCTGATGATAATGCTAGATGAAAGATGAATGGATTACAGATAATACAATTCATCCCCTGGGGACCCTAAACATATATATGTATCAAATTTCACAGAAATCTATTCAGGAGTTGTCAAAGTATTTCAATAAAATCCAAAAATCTTAACCTCATGAGGGCACAAGAAAAAGAGTATTAATTTATCCAGTAGGAACCTTAAATTACTGTACCAAGTTTTAATGGCAAGCAGTGGACCGACCGATAATTACTGCTTGCATTGCTAAAAATAGATTTATTATGAAATATATACAGACATGTATTACACCAAGAAAAGACACAAGTACATACAGTTTATCTCTGTTTACAATAACTGACAGGATTTTCTCAAAATCAATGACATATAAAGGTTGAAAATGACTAGCGTCACACTGAGTCATTTTACAGTATGTGTCTGTTCTTAAACAGCAAAGAACCTTTCATCGGTAGAGTTATAGATGTCTTATCAGCTTTAAGCACCTATTACCACATCTGCTGCCTCTCTGCCTTTTTATGATGGCTGTCTAGTCTTATCACACTCAAGGGTCAATATCATTTGACAGACTGACAGCCGGCGATCATGTCAACAACTCTTACTTCCAGCAGGCAAATCACCGATTTCTGTTTGTCACGTCTGAGTATCATCTAGTCCAGTAATTCTCAATACTCTGACGTGGTGTTGGTGCAGTGTTGGCTGTGATGTAAGGTGAACCATACTTATAATTTCATTTTTTTCTTGACAGCACATTTTTTTTTAAATTCTGTTCATATTCTTATGTAAGCATCCATCAATATTGGCATAGAGCCATTTGACTTATCTCAATTGAGAAAAAAGACAGTTATAGTACAGGTCCACAGGACTGGTCTTGATTTGCTTGCTGGCCCCCAGAGACAAAGAAATGCCAAGAACCCCTGACCTATTCAACAAATTCTCTAGTTCTGACTTGTCCTGTCTTTGTGTTTTAGACATATTAATAACATTCACTGGATTGTGAACTTGAGCTGAAATTAAAACCAAAACAAAGGTGACAAGAAAAGTTCACGGTGTTTTCCATCAACGGCTCCACTTCCTTGACAAGGGAAGAGAGATTACACAACCCAGGTAGATTATACCAAAGCCTCATTGTACTTGGCTGAGGAGCACACATAACATTTGTACTTACATGGGCCAGTAAAACACCATGTTCTTTTTCTGAACACATGAGGACCATGGCCAGATTATTAAATGCCACTACTCACCACCACTATTGTTGGTGGACAAGTACCCACACAGATGTTTTATCATTTTCTTTATTCCCAACCAGGGGTGCATGTACCCAAGGGGGTATTTCTGGAGTTCCAAAGGGGCCATGCAGTAGGCGATTTGAGGGAGGATGCCGTCAGCCAAAATGCATGCCCCTTGTTAACCTGCCACCCCCTCTCCATCCTTTAGTAGTAGAAAGAGTGCAGGGGCAGAGGCATTGTTTAGTTGAATATGTTAGTCATGTCTGCCTGATTCATTGATCCTGATTGCGGTTTGTGCAAGTTAGAGTCTATGGCCCTGACCATGGCTCTGAAATATCAGTAGCCTAACTGTGGTGAAATGATACATCCATTGCGCTGTCTGTGATGCTGAAGTTGCAGACGGATTTGTAATTGCAACTTTTTCTGTAAGTCACCCCCTTCTGTCAGTTTTGTCTTTCTGTAAACTATATAGCTTGGGAGGTAAAAAATGTATAAATCGTTCAGTTCATCAAATCTGAAAAAATAAAAATGATGCTTTAGTAGAAAAAAAACAAAAATATCCACATACTTGTGTTTAGGTTTTGGTGTGACGCAGATTATTTTGTATATTAATAACTACCTACAACAGGCCAACTGCAAAGGACACGCAACCCACCAACCTGAGTAAGTTGTGAAACCTGAACACATGCTGCTGTTGAAAGTTGATGAGAACTAGTTAGCAAGCAAGCGTAGAAGTTGAAATAATAATTAAAAATTAAAAATAATTATAATAATAATGAAAGTTAAGTCATTATAAATGGTTGACACATCCAGCTTCAGCACTCTGAGAGGCAGTAGCACGATTGCAAACCCAACTAAATCTATCACAGAAAAAAGAGACCAAGCCTAAACAGCTACAATTCCAGGATCATTATGTCTTGTATGGAAATAATTTGTCACGCTATTCAGTTTTATATAATTTATAGTGCTAAATGACATCCACTTTATGGAAATCCATTCAAATAAACACATTTGGAAGATGACGGATGGTGTCGAAGGCATACTTGAGCTCATCAGAAAGGTTGGGAACACTGTCATACACAATCTTACTAAAAGTCACTTGACACAGAGGCTCTGACTTAAGGGTTCATATGTTGTAAACAAATTTGGCCTTACTAAATGTAATCCAAACACGTCTAAAGGAAAAACAGTACAAGCAACACATTCTCACTCCCAGCACTTTAAAAAGCGACGCTTGGTCAGGTGCCTATGGTGTTTATTACTGACGAAAAAAGTCTCCTTTAGCACCTCAGTCAGACCCAGCCCTTTGGTGTCATTTTTCAACGCAAGAGGGGGGAGACACAATAAATTGTGAACGATGAACAAATATAGCTTGAGAAGGAAGATCAAATCCTGCTTACTTTCACATCTCCACACACCTGGCCACTAAACACTAGGATAAGAGCTAGTCCAGCTTTGCCAGACCTTCTTCCATAGCGCTGCGGAGGAGGGTCTGGCTAGTCCACACAGCATTCTGGGATGGGAAAAAAACGCGCTCTGGTTTATTGGCATTTCTTTAAACCAATCACAATCGTCTAGGGTGGTGCTAAGGCCCGGACACAATGACGGTGCCTCTGCAAAACAGCCTCGGTAAGGAACTTGTTTTGGTGGAACATGTGTACGTTCAAAAGTAGTTTTAGTCGTACAACAGAGAACTGAGATTGGACAGATAGTCTAGCTAGCTGTCTGGATTTACCCTGCAGAGATCTGAGGAGCAGTTAACCATAGTCGTCATAAATCAGCCAGAGTTTAGAATGCCAACACAAAGAAAGCGGAAGGTGAGGGACAACCGGCCTAAAAAGAGGGTCATCTGGCGGAATTTCCGGCGGCACCTGAACAATCCCAGAAGTGGAACGTTGTTGATATAGACTATATAAGACCTAACAAGCAACAAATTTGTAGCACACTGAGGCCTTAAGGGCCCCCTGACCCCTTGGGTACCTGGCCCCTGTACCTGCATCCATGACTAGGACACAATAACACTGATTATACACACAGTAAATATAATGAAATGTCAAGTTGCTGCAGGAATAATTTGGCTCAACAATGGTGCACAGATTGGATGGTGTCCAGCTTTGCATTGTCATTAGAACACCCAGTTTTTAATTGAACACTGAAAAATGACTGATCACTGTTTGCATCTTAAATGGTCCATAGACAAAACTGTATTAAGCATTATCCACTCACACACAGAAATCATCACTGGATATCAAAACTAACACTACCCACCCTCATACTCGTTGCTCACTTGGTTACTCACACATCGGAATCTATGGAATGAGAAAATATTTGCTCAATCTGAATTTCAACGATAGGAAAAAAAAGAAGAGAGAAAGAGAGTGAGTAGGAAGGGAGAGGAGTCGTGTCTTTGACAGATTGCTGCGGTTCCCCTGTGCGATGTGCTTCCAGGGAGGCGTGTTTTCACAGCTAACCGTGTCCATTTCACATCGGACTGAGACAGCGTTGAACAGAACAGAATGAAATCTGGAGAGCAGGGAGCAGGCAGACGCTGCTTTTTGTCTGTGTTGTTTCTCCGACGGCAGCTGCAGATTGTTACATACCAGTGTTGAATCCTCTACAGTAAAACACAGTCAAACTTTATACCGTTTAGCGTTAGCTGTCAGCATTTTAACCGTGTTGAATCCAGCTACTAGCTAGCGGTATGCTAACGTTAGCTGCTGTTGAGTATAGTGTTAACTAGCGTCACGTGCAGCGGTGTTTGTGTTGCCTGTATCGTCAGTTTCAGAGCATCAGAGAGAAGTGCAGACATATCAGTGGCACCGGATTTCGGTAGCCAGGGTTGGCAGGAAGAAGATTTTTACAAGTAAGTGTTCCAATTAACGATCCAGGCAGCACATTCTCGTCTCCCTCCTTCATTTTACAGTCCAATGGTGGCTAGAACAGCTCCGGGTCAAACGTCAATATGGAATGGATTAATCTGCGTTATTTTTTTTAACGCGTTATTTTTTCTCAGATTAATTAATATATATATATATATATACATACACACATATATATATATATATATATATATATATATATATATATATATATATATATATATACATATGTATATATATATATATACATACATACATACATATGTATATATATATATATACATACATACGTATATATATATATATATATACATACATACATATGTATATATATATACATACATACATATGTATATATATATATATATATATATATATATATATATATATATATATATATATATATATACACCACAGTTGTTATTATTGTCATTATTACTACTCAAAGTAATGTTTTTTTTATCATCATCCTCATTGTCATCATTATTGACTATGATAGAAACTCTCCAAATATATAGTAAAACTAAATTGTACATCATGTCAGTGAAGCTGAATGAATGGCATTACTGTAAATGAAAAGAGAAACAAGACTAAAGGGTCGGACATACTTTCTGCGCTCCACGTCCCAGGACAGCTGCGGACTTGTACTTGCTGCACATGCGATTCTGTCGGTCTGGTGTTCCATGCATTTGCGCAATTTCTTTCCAGGAATCCAACGCCATTTGGCTGTCTTTGTTTTCATTTAAAAACTAATTATTGAAAATGTGGGTGGTTCGCCCCAAAACAAGCATCCATTTTGTTATCTTCTCCTAATCTAATCCTTTTCTTCTTCCTCTTGGCAAACCAGCCAGAGGTGCACTAACTGGACTGGAGTCTGGAACAAGAGATGGAGCATGCACAGACGTTCACAAATTTTTGGGCTGCATGCAGACGTCCACATAGAGGTCTACGCAGACATAGGCAGATGACGACATTTAGGTCACGCGGTCCAAAGCGTAATATGACATAAGTGTTGTCTTTTCCTGGTTTTAAAGGCTGCATTCAACTAAAGTGATGTAATTTTCTGAACTTACCAGACTGTTCTAACTGTTCTATTATTTGCCTTTACATACTTAGTCATTACATCAACATTACTGATGCTTATTTATCAAATATCTCATTGTGTAAATATTTTGTGTAAGCACCAATTGTCAACCCTATGATAACGCCGCAATATCGTCATCGATGTAATTGGTAAAAAATATTGTGATATTTGATTGTCATCATATCGCCCAGCTCTACTTTCTCATAGGTAGTGCTGCTACCAGTGTATCTGCCTTCACCTTTTTAAAAAGCAACCGGCAACAAATCAGCAATATAAACAATACCATTGCATTTATATATGCATATATAACATACTATTGCAAAGTATTAATAGATAGATAGATAGATAGATAGACAGATAGATAGATAGATAGATAGATAGATAGATAGATAGCACTGAGATTGACTGGTAAACCAAAACAAACAGGCAGACAGATGATGTAGGAGGACTGACTGACTCATCTGATGTGAGCTGTAATTAGAAGATGCTCACTCGCCATTCTTCTGGGTCGCACAAACTGCCTACCTGATGCATGTCTGAAAACCTGACTCTACTTGACTGAAGACAAAGTTTAGGTTTATGTCTAAGACATCCCTGGAACAATGTAGTTTTGACCTGATACGATCACGTCATAATCAGATTATTCTTGCCTCTAACAGCTACCACATCACTTAATTTGAGTCAGTGATAACAGGTCAAGACTATTTTATGAACAGTATATCAGCCTCCAACTCTTTAGAGGTGTACCATGAGGTCAGTGAGAAGACACTCAGATGTCCTCATACTAAAATACATTTCTTTCTATTTGAAAACTTCATCATTCCAAGTTATTTTTACATTTACTATATATCAGTATTTGAGTTTGAGTTTCTTCCTTCTGTGGGAGAACATTCACCCTTTCCTGATTTTGAACATTTTATTCCTCTTCTGTAATTCTGTTTCTAATCATTTTCTGACACTGCATTAAGCACTCACTGGAAATGTGACTTACAAAAACAGAGGTTATTGCACTTTATGCCACACACAAACATGCACACGCACACTAGCAAAATTACACTACATAATGATTTTTCGCGTACGACGTGCATGCTCATATGCACATTTTTATTTATTATTCATTTGTATGTGGAGGAGGAGTCTCTGGTCCTGTTGCCAAGGACACTAAGAGGCATCATGCTCTGCAGATTATCCTGTCATTTTAAATGTTTGAGTAAGGAAGGCTGGCTCTTAAACAAACTACTGCCGGAGCAGATGCTCTCACCTGAGGCACTGCTGTAAAGTATGTGTAGTGTTTGTGAAGTAGCTGCTGATCAGTGTTGATATACATCACAAGATGGGATTAAAATATAAATATAATATAAAATATCACCAGAAATCCCATGAAAAGACCAAAGTCATAAGTGAATTGATTCTACTTGCCTGCGCAGCCAAAGCCAGATGTAGCATATTTTTCTGTGCCATAGACCTCCACTGTTGTCAAAAAGATAATTGAAAACACATCAATGAGCCAAACTGTTGCACTGGGTGACATGTTCCTTCATTAAGCACAGTAGTTTATTTTGAGTCAGTCCCAAATTCACCATTCTGGTGCCATTAACAAACTTACTAAAGCACCAAATGTGTTTTGATCCGCCATTGAAAATAGTCCCCAACATAAAAAATAACAAAATTAAAGTACTCATGAAAGGTGAAGATGTATGTCTTTAGTAGGCACCAATGGACTTTGGGTTGAGTGCCACAGATACTGTAAGGTAGCGCAATTGTTAAGTGGGATTAACACATCATAATATCCTTAAAGAGAAAAGACATGAACAGTATCTTTTATGACTAAACTCTTAATTTACTCAGTTCCACTTTCCCAGAATCTGTACACTTGCGATTCATTTTTGTGATTCCAGGCAAGACACTCTGTTCTGTAGAGCTGCATTGCATTCTGGTCTACTTTGCTGCTGTTGTGAGTGTATAAAGGGGTCTCTCCTTCTCTTCTACAATGAATCTCACACTTCATGATGGCATTTCATTTAGGTCTGTCAGTAGTTTTGGAGTGTGTCTTTAAACATTTGCCAATGGATGTTATGATTACTCACTGAGGGAGGTGTTGTTTACTCATTATGTTGGGACCTGCAATCAACAAAGCTTATTTTTTCCAAATGCAATTGGAGCCTCACACAGAAGCCCAGTGTGTTTGTGCTTAAGGATTATGTTTGTATTTAAGCCATCCACACACCCTGCACAAGTTCAAATTAAGCTCATCGTGGAGCTGCTAACTAGTCCCCAACTGTGAGAAACCACAGGTGTCACTAAATGGACCAGGACTATCACTTTAATATTAAATATCACCACTCTTCTGCACTTTAGTGAAAAAAAGAATCTGATCTTTGAACTTTAAAAACATTTACATATACATATATAGCCTACATCACACACTTAAAGGGTAACTTTGTTTTTTTTTTCAACCTGGACCCTATTTTCCTATGTTTTTGTATCTACGTGACTAATGGGAACAACAATCTCTGACATCGGACCAGTATTAAGTAAGAATGCTGCAGTCGGCAGTCAGCAAAACAATCTACAATGTAAGTTAATATGGCAATTGGGCAGCTTCTATATACGTTTACAAAACTGCTTGTTTGCCATTGACAGGCTCAGATTAATATTCTAAGTGTCTGACAACATAATGGAAAGGATTTCTAAGGAGGTCAAACTTTCTGTTAAAGAGTAAGATCCTTTTTTTAAACATAAAAACATTAGCGAAATTGCGTTCGCTAAAGCCACCAGACTCCATGTCAATAAACAGTAATTTAAGCATCATAAAATACACTTCATTCAAAGTCAACAGAAACAAAACAAAACTATGAAAAGCTGTTTTGGGTTGTCTTTCTACTTTTGTGACAATCTCAACTCTAATTTTGGTTGAAATAAACACATAGTTTACCAATTTACATGTGAAAATATGTTAGCTCTATACACTCTAAAAGTATTGCTTTTTTAATGGAGTCTGATGGGTTTAGTGCTAGCGATCTTAGAGCTGTTTCTGGTTAAACAAAAAGGTCTTGAAGAGGTTTTTAAAAGGCCTATCTCTGTAGGGATCCCTTCCATAATGTTGTCAGACACCTATAATAACAATCTGAGCCTGTCAGTGGCACTTTTAGTGGACATAATTGACTATGCACATTTGCCCTAGGATTACATTGCAGCCAGGTCTGTGGCTGCTGGTCACTGCTTTCTCGCTTAATACTGGACCAATGTCAAAGATTGTTGTTCCCATCAGTCACTTACACACAAAAACAAAGGAAAATAGGGTCCAGGTTGAAAAAAAAAAAAAAGAGAGAGTTCAGAGGCTCGCCTCAACTTACTTGGAGCTTGTATAAAGATGACAAATATATTTTCTATTTTATTATTTTTACGACTGCATAACTTAAAAGAGTGCAAAAAGAAAAAAGCGGAAGCTATTCTCTATTTCTAGTTGCTGTTTCACTGGCGTGTCAGTAAGAATTGCTGGTTTGCGTCGTTTTCTTCCTTTGCTGGCTGGTCACATGTGACAACTCACCCCAAAGTCATTGAGACAACTTGCCCCAAACTGACATGTGTGCTAATGTTGGCTTAATCTCAAGGTTAGCTCAACATAAGCTTAAGTAAAAGACATGTTATTGTCTCCTCTATTTTGTGCAAAATAATTATTTTCAACATTCATACCTAACAAAGCCGACAAACAACAAATTCGAAGCCGAACCCTATATACTGTATATTCGGCCAAATATATAGGGTTCGGCCCGAACCCCAAGCCTAAATTAAAGTCATTTTAGCCTGTGCTGAAAGTAACACTGGTACACTGGCGCTGTTGCATTGGAAATGACAACATCCGGTCTCTGAATATGAAAAAGCCTTGATTGATTTTATTTTTTGTTATATGAAATAGAAAATGATTATCAATGCATATTTTTAAATATCTCTCATCCCCTTTTGACCAGGAAAAGGAAAAAATGCCTAGTATTTCAATTTCAAATTTCTGTTGAAATACCTGTTTATGAAATGAAAATCAAATGACCAAAAGATACACTGATCCACAGCGCTGGTGGGTTTTTATAAACTACCAGTCTGTGTAACAAGCAGCTGAATAACCAGGCAGCATCTGGAGACATTTGGCAGCTAAAATAAAGATTGGTTATTCTTTTGGCTGAAGAACAAATTCAGGTTCCCCATGTTCTCTAACACCAGTTTCCAAGATGGTTTACCAAAACAAATTCTTAAAGCTCGGACATAAGTGTCAGAAAAGAGCCACTTCTTGAAGACTGCATGCACTAATAGGACTGAATAATGTTGATAATAAGCCCTCCCTGATATTATATTATATGACATTATAAAACTGTTTACAGTTTTGAGCACTGGAGCAAAACTATTACATAAATTACTTTATATCATCTACAATCTTAACAGTTTGTTAACATGATTGTATCTGATTATACTGTATTTTGTCTTTATATGGACCCCCATAAATCTTAAATAAATAATAAAAAGCAACAAGTCTTATATCCAGAAGTCGTCTTCACACCTGCTATGCAGCGAAATTGCCACTCCAACAACGTTGAACTAAAACCTATAACAATCAATGTCACCTGCAATTACTGAATATTCAAAACCCTTCATTTATCCTCATTCTGACTTTTCCATGCGCTCACAGGGATGCACTAAATCACATACTAGCCTGTCGCACGCATGGCTGGAGCAAGATGCAACTCTGAGCGTCCGGAGCGTGTCCTCTGGATAAAGCTGTGTGGGTGAGGGTAATGGGTTGTGAGCGGGTAATTGAGCGCGCTGGGCTCATCACAATAAGGGTGCCAGCTCACTGGATGATAGGGGTAAACGGAGAATGACTGCAGAGTAAAGTGAATAGCATACAAATATTGGCATGGAAGCACACACACAAAGTTACATGAGCACAAATGCGAAAGACAGGCAGGCTGTGGAAATAAAGCCTCTACCCGGGGCCATCACCCGTTGTGTGCCTCCCCATGGATTTAGTTAGGACTGATCAGTTTTCCACTTTCTCATAGCACCACTGTCCACATCAATATCTCTTTCTACATACACGCTGCTGGGAAATCCTGCTTAAAATACGCTCAAGGAAGCAATTATATGTCAACCAATGACAAAGAAAAAAAATAGCAGCAAAAAGATTCCTCCTATTAAGACTTAAAACCAAATCAAACAATATACAGTAAATAATAAAAGCAACAACTGTTTAAAATGTTGCCAGTTCCTCTTCGTTAATTCATTCTCAGATGTTTAATGGTTAACTTGAAGCTTTGCATGACCGCCTTTCCAACATACAAAAGTTAAATTATTCAAAGAAGACTCCGATCCACACATACAATTCTTGTTCACTGCAATTTTACTATTGATAACATTTAACTGAAAAGTTCTACCAATAAGTTTTGTTCAGCTTCAGTGAATGTGCAACAAACTGCGTCCGAGTAACATCACCTCTCACAGAGTAAACCATCTCATCATCACTAGTAAAAAAAGGAGAAAATCATCCATGTTCCGCTAGAAAAAAAAAAAAAAAAAAAAACTACCCTGTCTGGCTTTTACGGCTTCCTTCATTAAATAACTATCCTGAAATTTAATTCTGGCTGCATTAAGAGCTACATTCAGTGTGGTGGGCTGCCAGCCAAGGTTTAGGTTTCACTTCTGCACACAGCTGACAATTATCTGCTTTAGATAGCTGGAACTGAGCTTTGTGTTTGTTCATTGTTATGTGTGATTTTTTTTGGCATGCACACACTGCCTAGATACATTTTGGAATTTGTAGACCACTGGGAAAACCCAGACTGTGCTCATCCACAAGGAAGTCCGAGAATGTCAAAAGACAAACTACTGGAGAGAGCAGCTGGACATCAGCAAACGAGGAGATTTTCTGACTTGCTATTATGACACACATCATGAATAAAAGAAGTGCAAAATAAAGCCAAGCCAAAAGGGAGATGATACACCTGAATTCAAGTAATTTCATAATGCAAGCTCTGATTGATGCCACATTTGGTGAGACAGTGGGAAGGGGGTTTCTCTACATGTGTGAAAAATAGAATGTGAACATCTCTATGCCTTGAGGAAATACAGTACTACAAATACATAAATACGTAGCGGGCATATCAAATATGATGGTCTATGATAAATGTATTTATTTATTTTAGGCCGATTTGGCTGGGATTGTCAGAGTATCAGCAATAGATGATATGTAACTGGAAGCAAAATGAAATGGGTGTAAATAGCATGTCTTCCATCAATGTAGAGACTTAAAAATACACTTTAATCAGAAAGATATTGTAACAGACCACGTATTCAAAGTTTTGTATCAACTTTGATTTAAGGGGTAAACACATGTTATGGATGCTAAAGTAATAGTTTGCATTCACACAAAAAACAAAGTATATAGTATGACCCATACAAACACACAACGTTCCTTGGTCTATTTTTTCTTGTTAATTCCATCTTTTCAATCGTTATTTCACTCAACCACGTTATCCTTGGTGACTAAATGTGCGGGCACTGACATTCCTTGCACTCACTGCAGGTCCCATCACTGCTGTATGGGTGTGTGATGTTTCTGAGCTCTTGTGAAGCAGCTGGTTTCTGATACAATGCGGCCTTAATGTCTTCTCTGACTGTCCAGCCTTTTCCAATGTAATTCCACAGACGTGCCTTTGGAACACGGCTGTGATTCTACACTGCTGTCTGATACATCGACCTAGGAACATGTTGCCTGAAAGCATCTTTAGTCTGGGGGAGTTGTGCCGCTGATGCATTGGTTGTGGATGGCATAACGTATCTCAGCTTATCAAGACAAACCATGAAAAGAGTCTGGATGGCACAAATGGGAAATACTGTAGTCTGTAGTGCTTATATCATTGTTGACAGCACTGTGTTGAATTTACTACTGCCCTTACAATAACTTTTCTCTGATAACCAAGAGGCAAAAAGTATAGACGGATATGTTGCTTTGGGTGAGGTGACATTGATAATGAATAAGGCCTAGCTAGCCCTGGGAATCAGGCTAATGAGTTGGCCCTGGTACAGACAGCCCAAAATTAGCCTGAAGGCGGTGGCTCTCTCCTAAATGTCTACAGGGAGTGGCTAATAAGGACAGGACAGTAGGCGAGAGCAGGGACAAGAAGTTAACTGTTTCTGGTAAACACAAAGGCCAGGGCTGATCCCCCAAATCACTTTTTCTGTGACTAATATACTGTTCTACCTTTATTTGCCAGGGGCAGGTTACTTAAGTACATGGACTGTCTCTCAACACCAGTTTGTTTCACCTGGCTGATTCATTTACAGATGTTCATACCTTGGAAGTGGCCAGGGCTATCAGGCTGCTTATGGTGGACAGCCAGTGTTGGAATTGTGTCTTGCTTTTGGCTTTCATTTTTTTCAGTGAAGCAGGAGTGCTCATTTTCTCTTAAGATAATAAAAACCAGATTTACTATTTATCCAGATTCAACTTTTCATTCAAATAAAGGGTATATACCAGTGAACCACCATGACTGCTTTTTTTTTTCATAAATCGCCTTTTATTTATTTTGTCTCTTTCCCAGATGTTACCAGAGGTTATACATTGGCACTATTTATTCCTGGGAAACAGCGTAAGGGCAGATGAGTGATGAGGATCTTTTGGTTCTTATTCTCAGTGCTGAATAGGACCAATGCTCTGTGTTTAAAGGATTACACGGTGAGGACTCAATATAATATGTTTTGCACAATATGTGCCACACAAGCCAAAAGAGGTTGGCAAGCAAATACTGATTTAGACCAGATTTACTGAGAATAGGAGACATGTCAAGGGTAAGCAATGAGAGTGATTTATTACCAGAGAATCAGTAACACGTCCCATGTCATTAAAATATTAAAAACAAAATTTTTAAGATTTCTCCGGGTTTGAACATTGTTGGAAACATTTGGGATAATGTAAGTACATATAACTATAGTCGTTTATAGACATTTTAATGCAGAAATATTACATCTTTAAACAATAGCCTAGGAAATTGCTATTGGATGACACCACTGTATCAGCCTTGTTTGAAAGCATTACATCCCCTGTAGTCTTGCTTTGCCAGACTTTCCTCCACAGCACAGCAGAGGAGGGTCTGGTTAGTCCACAGCATTCCGGGATGGGAGAAAAACGTGCTCTGGTTTATTGGCATTTCTTTAAACTAGTGCTGTCAAACGATTAAAATATTTAATCGCGATTAATCGCATTAATGTCATAGTTAACTCGCAATTAATCGCACATTTTTATCTATTCTAAATGTCCCTAGGTTTCTTTTTGTACAATTATTTTTTCTCATTTTAATGCTCTTATCAACATGGAGAAGTGGATCGGCTTGCTTTGTGCTTTTGTTGCCTGGTTTTGACGAGGGGGCAGAGAATTCACATCAGCTGTGTGCTTGGTATCATATGGTATTTCAGACTGGATGTAGGTAGATCCTAAATCGGATCTGCTAGAATGGTCGACGTAGTTAGGTTTAGGCATAGGGAGTGGGGATTGGTTAGGGTTAGGGCGAGAATACCAGGGTAAGGGTAATCGGAGGCAGAATAAGGCGGGCCACGAGGCACGTCCTGTAACGTCGACATGTCTAGCGAATCCGATCTAGCATCTACCACGCTAAGCTCGGCACAGAGCCGCTGCAAAATAGCTTCAGGAAGGAACTTGTTTTGGTGGAACATGTGTACGTTCAAAATTTGTTTTAGTCGTGCGAGAGAAAACTCAGATTGAACAGATAGTCTAGCTAGCTGTCTCAATTTACATTTACAACATTGTGTGACATGCATTTGTATGAATTGGAGCCAACATTTTTACGTTTGCTTCGCTAATGGATAACTTACTGCAGCTACACTCTAACAACACAAGGCAAAGAGTAGAAAGCTATTAAAAAGCTTAAAAACACCTTATCAGATGTATACTGCACTTGCCACATGATTTCTACAACTTTAAAACAATATTTGCCTGTCAATCTACTTCTACTTAGGACACTTTTCACTATCTTTTTTTGATACCTCTCTTTATCTCTTTATCTCTTGCGCACACACAGTACAATCTACAGTGTATCAGCAGTTATCTCACTGTTGTGCAGTGCTATTACAATAGTTTACAGTCAATTAAAAGCTTAATCAATTGAAAAGCCGCCAGATATACAGCAGCAGCCTGCCCCTGCTGAAGTGCATTTGCATCAGTAGATGGCGAGTGGATGTGTGTGTGTGTGCATGAGCATCTGTGTGGATACACTAATAAGTGACTGTATGCGGTTCATGTTCCTAATAAACAAACTATACTGTAATAAAGTAACAAGGACAGAGAAATTGCGGCACGTCAGCACTGAAATGTCAGCAATCAGTTCACTGTGTTCGGGTTAATTGAACAACAGCAGACCTTTTCATGTGTCTGGACAGCCAGCAAACATTTTTTTGAGGCATTGACGCGAAACAAACTCTTCAAACTAATCTTTCCGTGGAAGTCTCAGCAGGTCAACAGACCCAGCAATGACTAGGCAGATGCCCCTGGTCTTTTTGTATCCACTGCTGATACAGAGACCCTAAATCACGCCATTGTATCAATCAAACTGGATTATTATAACGTTTTGCTGTCAGGCCTGTCATGTGCTAGTACTAGAAGTCTTCAAATGGTTCATCTAGTACGCTGCAGCTAGAATCCTAACTAAAACTTAAAATTGACAATATTTTTCCAGTTTTAGCTTCCCTTCATAAGCTCCCTACCCATCACAGATCAGACTTTAAGGTGCTCCTGATGACAAACAAAATTGTACATCGGTACGCCCCTTTCTATGTGTCTGATCTCCTTAAACCCTCTAATCACACTCTCAGAATATAGGCCTCCTTCCTCTGGAATAACCTCGCTATGGATATCAGACACTCAGATTCTGCTGATGCCTTTAAGTACAGACAAAACGTATTTTTTTGCCTTAAAGGTGCAATATGTAATACTGACAGCTAGTGTTTGAAATAGTTACTGCAGTACAAATTCAAAATACTGGAGAGAGTCGTCTCACCCGCCCTCTCCTCCCCAGACTCGAAGTTCACGGAGGTTGCCAGGCTGAGACCGCAGCATCCGTTGCTAGACACTTGTCTCACATAGCCGGACATTACTTCACAGCACAGCGAAATGGCACGCACTTTTTCGGCTTAGAATTACGGTAGGAACCGCTAAAAACACAACAACCTCGCTGTCCTCTCCACCCGAGGACAGACACATTTCCTTGGCATAGAATTACGGTAGGAACCGCTAAAAATAACACTACATTGCGGTCCTCTCCACCCGACTGAACGCACTTTATTGGCTTAGAATTACGGCAACAATCGCTAAACACACTGCAAACTCACAGTCCTCTCTTTCCGATTTACAGCCCCCCTCTCTTGGCTTAAAGTAACTCACCGTTATAGCCTACACGTTGTAAACAGCCGTGGGCCGCTTGCCTGGTCCTCCGGTAACGTTAGCAGTTAGCAGGGTTAGCATGGCGGCGTTAGCCAGGACCAGTCGGGATCACTTTACTGGCTGAGTCTCAATTGTTTTTGCGAGTAACCAACTCGGGTACTCTAGCTATATAATTCAATGTGAGTACACGAATGTTGAAATGACATAAGATGCCCGTCCCTTGTAGCCGTGATGAATTACCCTGAAGTAGTGATACTGTAATCTGACCACTTTTTTCAGTAACGAGTAATCTAACGCGTTACTATTTCCAAACCAGTAATCAGATTAAAGTTACTTATCCAAGTCACTGTGTGTTACTATTTTTGTCATTTTCCTTAGTAAAATTATAGGCTATATTGTTTTTGCTTTCTTCTTGTCTCGGGGAGTGAAGTCACGTATGCGACGACAGGTCACGTTTTCAGCATGTGGACAGTTAACGTGTACCACGCAGCGACACAAACGTAAACAACAATGGAGGGAGGAGAGAGATTTGCGTTTTCTAGCTGGAAATACAGTCACTATTTTGAGTTTGTGTCAGCTAAAGACGGCAATATTAAGGTTCGTTGTACACTCTGTGCTGGTGGCGGCAAAGTGCTATCTAGCTACAAAAATACTACGTCAAATTTGAAGAAACATTTGGAGTCGCAGCACCGCACAGTCAAACTACAGAGCAAGTCCCGCCAGGTGGTGCAAAGCAGAGAGAAGAAGGTCCCCCACCACCCAAACAACAAAAGCTGGACTTCGGTGCAAAACCAGTAAGTGGGGGAGAGTTGAAGAAGTTGGTCGAGCAGTATGTTGTAGAGGAAATGCTGCCCTTAAACACGGTTGACTCACCTTCGTTTCGTGCCATAGTAAACAAGATCCCTACTAGGGGCCTACTGTCAATGCAGAGTTGCCTCACAGAACAGCTTTGTCACGGTTGTCATTTTTATGTTGAGGCGGCGGCGGGGTGTTGTCAGCAGCTGCTGAATGTAACTAATAAAGTAACTTGTAATCTAACTTAGTTACTTTTAAAATCAAGTAATCTGTAAAGTAACTAAATTACTTTTAAAATCAAGTAATCTGTAAAGTAACTAAGTTACTTTTTCAAAAGTATCTGTGGCAACACTGCCCTGAAGGTAATGCAGGTAGCTAACGTGTTCAGGAGAGAATTAGCCAACTCGGTGTCCTTTTGGGCTCTAAGCTGTCTCCATCTTTTAAATACATCTCCAATATTTACCCGGGGTTTGTTACGTCTCTTGTCACGCAACTGTTAGAAACATGTTTGTTTTTTTAGGTCAGGTAGAATCTATCTCAGTTGATCCTGTTAGTTTGTTTGCTGCTTTCATGGTTGTACTAAGGTGACCAGATTTCGGAGACAAAATCCAGGGACATTTTCAGATCAGAAACGTAAATACCTCCAAAAAAGGTAATTTTTTTATCTTTGTAAAACTTAAAACGGGGACACTGCCCCAGGAGTGTCACTAGACCTAGAGCTGCACTCGGGCACAAGCCCCCTAGGGGGATCAATGGGCATGCTCCCCTGTAAGAAAATGTTGTCTATTTTAACTTTTAAATGCATCAATCTGGTGCACTTTGAAAAGAAATTCAGAGGTTAGACTTGATTATTCGGATGGAACTATTTGAACTATTTTGGACTTCAGAATTATAAACATGCACACACAGTTGGAATAGTTTTTTCTTCATATTTTTGCACTAATGTCACTAGGAAGTATACCAGTAGAAATATATATTCATATTTGTAAGTGGGATATATATAAGTAAGTGGGATTGTCTGGCATCGTAAAATGGGCATTCTAGAACATCTCTGAGCTCTGAGCAGCCCTTGCTCTGGCTGTCTTGAGCCTGCGCGTGCAGGGTGCGTGACTATATGTTTGGTCAATGTTTTCTTTCTTTCATTCCAATTTCGGGTCTGTCAGTCACAGTGAAAACCGGGGACATTTCCGGGGACAGCTCCAGCCGGGGACAGGTCACCAAAACCGGGGATGTCTGGTCACCCGAGGTTGTACTAACGCTACACCTGTAGGGCGCTGGGTTAACGTTATATCTGGCAACCCGGCCTAGCTGTCAAACTGGGCAGTTGATAACCAGCCAAAACGCAAACAGAAATTCCGTCACGGAATGGAAATTTCAAAAGGAGAAAATACTGGCATTAGCATTGTTGTCAGAAAAGGTAATATTTCAACTTAGCATGTTTCCTAAATATCTGATGACGCATTGGGGTCATTTTTGGATTTATTACAGTAAATATATTACATGTTGGACCTTTAAAGCTATAGTGCGTAGTTTCTGTTGCCCCCATGAGGAATTCTAAGTAATAACAACAACACTGTTGGCGCGTCGACATGATACAAGCCTTCCGTGACCGCGCAATAATGTAAACAGCTGAAAAGCCACCGCATCTGAAAAATCTCTGCTGCTTGTGTCCCACAGCTGTGGGCCTCTCTCTCTCTCTCTCTCTCTCTCTCTCTCTCTCTCTCTCTCTCTCTCTCTCTCTCTCTCTGTGCTTGTTTCATTCTCCTATCTGTGTGAATGATGTGCTTCAGTTTCGCCACTTGTGTTTGTGTAGTCTGTCCTCTTTCATGGCTCGTGATGGTGAGGAGGTGTTGCGCAGTGGTATATATATATATATATATATATATATATATATATACATACAGTGCAATATACCCACTACAATACATTAGACTAAACCACTGGTGTTGCGGCTCAGTCTCTAGCTGTTTGTAGACACCTGGAAGCTAACATGACATCCTGCCGGATCCAATTTCTGCATATATTTTTACATTCTATGTATATTTTTTGTTATTTGCATTGTCTATATATAACTTTTATTATACTGCCTTTTCAACTATTACATCACATCTACTTTATTGTTTACGCATCCATACTCTCCACCAGCCACACCTGTCATAAAGCAAATGATAAGGCCTAAAGCTCAGCTGAAGTTTAAGCACTTATTCTGGGGTCAAGTTTATATGAAATTGTACCCAATATAAAACAAAACTCAATCTGTCTTTATTTATGCAAGTTCTCTGCCTGTAGCCCATTAACTTCTGCTCCTGTGCACTAATGAACCTTTTCTTCATTGAAAAAAGCTAACAATACACTTCTATAAAAATGTCTAGAAAATGTCTGCACACTATACTTTGTCTTGGCAATTGTACATTTATACTTTTGTGGTTGAAAGAAAATAACAAAACGTAGCATTACAAGTGGTAAAATCAGGGACATCTGCTATATAATACATTTAAACTCTATGACAAATAGTAGTAATTGGACCTATGAATGAGTCAAATAGTGAATGCTAATTACAAAATTATGAACAGTCCAAATGAAGTGTATTGCATTTGATAACTGCAGATTAAGCAAGCAGAAGGATGGAAACAAGATTGATTCACCAGTCAAATAACCTGCTGCCATATCAGTGTCAATAAATACATGTGACACTGACGATTAAAAAGATGCACTCTTGGTTGGCGATAATAGGCTACACAGTGAACTGTCTATTGCAAGAGAAGAAACAGTAATTCCAATTTTCACTTCTTTGAATTGTAGTTTACTTAGCCTTATTATATTGCCATTAACTGAACAGTAGCCTATAGCGGTGTGTCTCAAGTTAAACTCGACGCAGTAAAAAAAAAACTTTAGCGTCCTACAAATTGAAATTCCTCTCATAAAAGATTTTCTTCTACCTTTCTTTCTTCTGTCTTGTCAAACTCTGTCAACTTTTCAAAAAAACAATTCATGTAACCTGTTCACCTGTGCCGGGCTCTTCGTCTCCGTCTCTCCGATCCACGCGCCCCAGACCGTGCTGGTCTCTCTCATGTTCCAGCCGGAAAGAAGAGGGGGAAAGAAAAGAAAAACTGCCGCGGACTCGGGGAGTAGGCTATGATCTGCACGAGCAGCAGATGGGTGACAGTCCGCCTCGTGCCATTGAGACGGGGAGAGAGAGAGAGAGAGAGAGAGAGAGAGAGAGAGAGAGAGAGAGAGAGAGAGAGAGAGAGAGAGAGAGAGAGAGAGCATCGATGCTGCCATCGTGTGGCCTTAATGCAATGAGGCAGAGGAGATGCAGTTCGAATGCCTGACACACTGGCCCAAAATAAAATGGTAATTGTTCAATTTCCACAACAAAGCCATATAATCTACTTTGTGGGGTTCAGGCGGAACTGCCTCTGAAAAACTATCTGCTGTTTGTGTCCCACACAGCTGTGTGCCGATCTCTCTCTCTCAGTGTTGAATTGAACAGCTATTTTGAATGATCTGAAATCTGTTTATGAACGCTGAGAGTCATGGTGTTTTATTAGACTTAGTAGAAATGTAGCTGCCTTTAGTCTGAGTCTGTAAGATAGCCATGACCCATCATTTGAGTATAAGTGGAAATAGATAGAAAGGGAAATAAATAATGTGACAAATGACTTATGAAATTATCAAAAGTCTGTTTGTTATGAGTGAAACTAAGGTTGAACCCAAGTGCAGACAATAACACAGAGCCAAATGGAAGTTTAACAGGTTTATTGCAAAATGTCCAAGATCAAAAAGCAACCGGAAAAGCAAAGTCCAAGTCCAATGATTTCAGATCCAGGGTACAGAGCGGGAGAGGTACCGTAATATCCAAGGTCCGTGTCCAATAATCCTGAGATCCAATGTGGAGAGGAGGAATGGGAATGGCAGGAATGGTGGATAGCAGGAGTGAAGTGGCAGCAGGAGTCAGGTTCCAAGAGCTGTGGTCAAAAACAGGAAAAATCAGAGCGAGCAAAACACACAAGAGCTTAATACAAAGTGGTGAAGTCAGCAGCTAGATTAACGTGGTCGTCTTGACTATGATCTGACGATGAGTGGAAAGTTGACTGGGGTATTTAAAGCTGAGGTGATTGTGGTGAATGAGCTGCAGCTGGAACCCTGACTCCCGCACTCCAGGCTTCACTCCTGCAATTAATGACAGACAGAGGGAAGGGGGAGAGCAGAGACAGAGAGCTATCTAGCAGCAGCAGCAGGCCTAACACTGTTTATATATGTATTTATTAAATAAAATGGCATTACATAGCCTTCAGGCTATTCTAGTTTTTATAAGGATGATCCACCCAGCTTTGTTCTAATGACACTGCAACACTGTAGGCTAGTCTAGCCCACTATGTAGGCTAGATAGAGCTAAAACCAAAACGACACATAACTAACTTGTTAGTGGTGTTTTATTTTGAAACAATGATTCTTTGATTTTATACATACGAAGACATGACAGTGAAGGCTCATGCACCATTTCTTTTGGACAGGTTCGTAGGTTTACATAAAAAGACAAAAACGTTATTTGAGAACTTAAACAGACTCGAATGCCTTCAGCTGAAAACGACAAAAGAGCGGTCAGAGAGTGCACGTCCCTTGATCTGACCTCAGGTTCGATAATGCCTTTCATCCATTATATGCCTTTCATGAATGACATCATGACATTTTGCCTATAAGACAGATTCAGACATTAGGGAAAATCATTCTATACTATGGTTTACTCTACATTGGTTTACTTATATCTGCTCAAAAAGCTTCTGACAAACCTGTACCTGTAAAACAAGACAAGACATTCAGAAAACGCACCCTATCTAATACAACCACCATGACTGAAATGGAAAGTTCCGAGACAGAGGAGATATTGAAGATCAGAGTGGAAGAAGTTCGTCCAGTGGTTGAGTCCTTTTTCAAAAGGTTGACATTGGAACAGCAGAGATTGGTGACGCAAGATGCAGCTGATGATGCCACATCAACATTGTTGGCGGAGATGATTTTGGACCTAATATCACTAGTTTCTAAATCCATTTTGGCAACTCTGCAGAATAAATACAGCGAAATAATCTCTGAGGAGCGTGTTCAGTCCGGTCTGGGAGACACACTTCTTCTGTCTTTTGCTGAGGTTCTTCAAGTAAAGGACCCAGTCCACTGTGACAGCTCAAAGAACTTAAACAACATGTTTGATACAGAGGTTGCAGAAAGCATTTACTCTGCTATCACCAATAGTGCGGATACTTTGGAACCTGTATTTAGTGAGTGTGTAACTCCCCCTCACAGACTTAATATGATGGTACGACACGCCTTTAATATGTTGAAAGCATTTATGGGCAAGATGAAAGAGGTTTTGTGCTCATGTTGACCACGTAAACCACGAACAAGACAGGACATCTCCATACAGAAGGCCGCTGATGGACAACAAGAGATGGACGATCAAGAGGAGGCAGATACTGATCACTACCAGTCAGCAGCCAGATCTGTGGAATCAAAAACCCCGGACAAGGTCTCCAGAGCATCAGAGCACTTTGTGAGTGTAACAACCACAGCTGTGAGGGAAATAATTACAAATGAGGTCAGTGGACTCACAGAACCTCTACTGCAAGAAATGACCGACTCGGAGTATGAGCAGCTGCGATCTGACACCTCACAGGAGATTCAAATTATTTCAGATGACATTACTCACTTAATTGTTCAGGAGGTTAACAGTCTGGAAGAGCAAGATGCTGCAAGTATTAGTCCAGAACCCACAGAGACAAGTACCAGCCCAGAACCCACAGAGACAAGTACCAGCCCAGAAGCCAGAGGGATTTGTTTCACCCCAGAAGCCAGAGGGACATGTATCACCCCGGAATCCAGAGAGAAACTGTCCTTAAAAGGAGTGGGGAGCAAGATAAAAATCTTTTTTGCCACGCAGTTTGCCAAACTGTCAATACATCGCATGGTGACTCAACTAGACAACCAATTCCACCCCGACTCCAAAGTTAAAAGTGAGAAGTCAATGCAGTCCTTTTAGCCTGCCTCTCTTAGTTATGCTATTATAACTCTAGACTGCTGTGGGAAGCTCCTTCCAAGGACACAATGAGCTGCTCCCTCTTCTCTCTTTTCATTTGTCTCCTTTTGTGTGCATCTTAGTCCCAGAAATGCTTGTTACTAACCTAGCTCTGGGGAGTTTTCTCCCCGGAGTCCCTTTGCTTCTTCTTCACCCAGAACATCACCTTGGAATTGGGTGGCACCTACACCGGGGTCCTGGGTGCAGCTGACGCTATGGACTTACTACACCCTGCTACACTCTGCGTTTCCCCGCAGTGTCCGACTGCGTCCTGCTGCGTCCAACCGCGTCCACCCAGGCTGCTGTGCCACACTACACCCCGTAACGCCCTGCTGTACCCTACTATGACATGAACTACTATGACTACCATTGTGATCACTGTTTCACTATCTCTATTGTGACTATATTGCTACCATTCATCACCCCCAACCGGTGCCGTCAGACACCGCCTACCAAGAGTCTGGGTCTGTCCGAGGTTTCTTCCTAACAAAAAAGGGAGTTTTTCCTTGCCACTGTCGCAATAGCTACTGCTAATGCTTGCTCTTGAGGCAACCACTGTAATAGTTGGGGCTTCGTAAACTACAGAGTTTGGTCTAGACCTACTCTATCTGTAAAGTGTCTCGAGATAACTCTTGTTATGATTTGATACTATAAATAAAATTGAATTGAATTGAATTGAATTGTGACTGATGTTGATTCTCTGTTTTCAA
Source organism: Sander lucioperca (assembly GCF_008315115.2). Lineage (NCBI taxonomy): Eukaryota > Metazoa > Chordata > Actinopteri > Perciformes > Percidae > Sander > Sander lucioperca. The sequence continues at coordinate 13,508,172 of NC_050173.1, read as the reverse complement.
AAGATGGTGTAAAACAACAAGTTGGAAGTGAGGTTGTTTATAGTAAATTGCAGGATATTTCCAACGGTAAAGACCAGGTGTTCAAAGAAGAGCTTAGTGGTCTCCTCTACAGTTACGTCTCTGAGGGGAGGATTCCAGAGACTGTCCCAGGATCAAATGAAAGGACACTGTCTGCTTCCCCATCCCGTGATACAGTGTATGGTGAAATACATTGTAAAGTGTGGCGTTACCTTGGACTGATGAAGTGGTGGCTGTGCACACGGGCTGGCACCCACAGTAACAAGATGAAAAAGACTTTCAAGAATACTGAGTCACTATCACCCACCGCTACACCGACGCCCTCACCCACACCTATACCCACACCTACACCTACACCCAAACCTACACTTAGGCATACGCCCAAACCTACACCTACGCATACGCCCAAACCTACACCTACGCATTCGCCTACACCCAGGTCTACACCTACGCCCAAACCTACAGTCACAGTATCTGAGGAGGCCGCTGCCAGACCTGTGCAGAATTCAACAGCACAGGCAGAGAAAAATTAAATTTCCGTCAGGCTACTTGTGCAGATGTTGGTTTTGCGGACCTTTAACAAAGCGAAGGTGAACACAACAATTGGAAATTCAAAAACCATCATTGAGCGCCTGTTCAAGAAGATATGGGCTGAAGTCGAGGGAGAAGATTTTCAAATCACCAATGACACTTACAAACACCTCAGCAAGGCCATTTTAAAGGACATGTGCAAGAAGTGGGGCTGTGCAGAGGACATGCTGATTTCAATGAATCTAGACGAACCAGCAGTTGACAAATGTATTGTCTCCTTCTTCAAAGACCACCTGATGAAACCAAGGAAGCAAAGCGTCATCAAAAGATTCTTCTCCTCCATTCCAAAGTTTGGCCAGGGACTCTTTATTGATTGGACTATAGTGATTGATTTGACTCTGTTGTGAGGATTGTCTTTGTAGGGCAGAGACCAGTGTATAGTGTATATAAGACAGAGACCAGTGAATGGGCTCTGTAGGACGGAGACCAATGAATGGCCTCTGTAGGGCCAAAAACAATAAACAACATAATTTAAAAGATAAAAATCTGCTTATCTCTCTTATCATTTGCTGTAAATATTCAACTCGTGCAGAAGTTCTGCCAATTGAATTTCACCCAGGTCAAAGAAAATACAAAAAAAACATGTTTTTTTTCATGTGAAAACCAGCTGTTCTGGCATCAAAGTTATTGTCATGACCAAAAATAGTTAGTAGATAGAATAGGGTTAGGGCTGTTAAGATAAGATATGATTACAATACTCAGTTGCATTACTAAATTCATTTTAACCTAACCAATTTACCGTATACATATATATATATATATATATATATATATATATATATATATATATATATATATGGGACCATTGTGTATAATAAGTACATTTAATTTGATACCTAATTTTTTTCTGATAATACCAATGTACATTTTCTTAAGTTTGAATCAAGGTTTTTACAATTGGGGTATTACCAAATTTAATAATCCTGTTATCCATTATTGATATAAAGAACCAGTATGGTAGCTTTACAAGAGACAGTGAAAAATGAATGAATACATGTGCTATACTATACAATAATAACATCTAAGTTGTGGCACGGCTGCAACCGTGACAAGACTTTCCTGCAGATTTTTTCAAATGACTTTTACCTGATAAATGATAAATTCTCAAATATTCCTGACATTTAGATGAATTAAATCATGTCCACCACCTAAAACCTACACAGATGATATATGATATGCTGATATCAATGTGTATGTCAATGTAGTATCCTGCATCAATGTCGGTTCTAAACAGGTTTACAAAACAGACTATCCATTTCCATTAGGTGTGAGACCAAATATATAAATTATAGGAAAACATGAAGTATATTCTGTATGCCTTACTTGACATGCATCAAATAAGATGATCTCATATGCATGTATTATTTAGTCCAGTTTGCTTAATTTTTCAAACTTTAAAAAGTGAACTATAGCCCATACTTCTCATTTTCATCAACACAAAAGAATTCCGGATTTTTGTTCTGCACTCAGCACGGGCTGAGATAGTCACTGCTACATCCTGCAAACGACGCCCATCCAGATAAAATACCTATAAAAAGTTTATAGGGAGTCCTATTTCTGCTACTTCATCTATTTCGAAGCTTTCTTTTTATAATCTGTTGTGAGTCTGACGCAGAAGATTTGATGCATTTTAGAGGGATAAAGTCAGCCCAATTGTATGAGGATATTTGATACAATCTTGGTGTTGAGTGTAAATGTGAATTGTCCATATCCAGATGTTATCTGGGTGCAAGAGGCATTGTAATGTAAGGTGTAAAGAGGACACTATGTTTGTCAGTTTAGTTGGTTATTATTCATCAGCTGAATAATTTATAATGTAGGCTATACTCTTTATTATGCTCCTCCTATGAATTTATTTTACCAGGCAGTTGCATAATCAAAGCCTCAAATTTCAACTGACACACAGATAATGGTAATGAAAGGGTTTGGTAAAATAAGTCTTAATTGGTGAAATGGTGTTTTGAAAATTCAGAAAACAAACTTGTATGACAGTTTGTCATTTGACCAGCCATTCTACAACCGTCCAGGCCCTTTATGATTAGAGCGATCCAGCAATAATAGTGTTAGTAGCACATAGCTGTTGTTGTACAGTAGCAGCAGAAGTACCGTAATACTGCAGTAGTAATGACACAGACGGTATCAGGAAGGGAAGCACTAAATTACAGACACCACCTAAACGCGTCATACGTTCGGTAAGCGAGAGCAGTGACAACAATGAGATAGCAGCAGTAATTTGACAATGTTAGAGCCACGCGGATTAAAATGAGTAACCGGCGATGACAGCGGGATTTACTCTGAACCTGGACCGAGTTTTAGTAAAGTTTATAGAGTCACTTTATTTTTTAGCGTCTCCAACGTCGGACGTGGATGTATAAACTACCAGGAAATGCTGGTGTGTCGGTGTTTGGGGACAATTCGCTGAAGTTTTACCGGGACCCGGTGAGCTTCTGCCAGCAGAGGATCGAGAAACACCGGAGCAGAGTGTTTCAGTGCCGCATGCTGAACAGACCGACCGCCTTCATCTGCTCCGTGCAGGGGATGAGAGAGCTGCTCTGTGGTAATTGTGTGTGTGTGTGTGTGTGTGTGTGTGTGTGTGTGTGTGTGTGTGTGTGTGTGTGTACACACAGTTTGGCATCCCAAACCAACTGGTTCTTGAGCAAACTTTACACGTTTGTCATTTCTCCAGTTCCTCTGTTTTTTCCTGCTGCTGCTTTCAGTTAACATAATATTGTAGAATCAAAACTCCTTGGTTCCGTGTGTGTGTGTGTGTGTGTGTGTGTGTGTGTGTGTGTGAGTGAGTGTGTGTGTGAGTGAGTGTGAGTGAGTGAGTGAGTGAGCACCAGCATGGTAGAGTTCAGCAGTAGGCCTACTACATGTAGCCTATGTTTACTTCCCAACAAAACACCAGTATGTTGATAGTGATTTATGGATCGAATACTCTGCTTAAAACTATTTATATTAGTATTACCTAACTATTAAGGGAAGTATTGGTAATTTGAATTAGATGTAACGTTAGTTAACGTGTCATAGTGTATCTGAAGTTTCTTGTGAGCTCACAGTGACCATAGTCTCCTTTGCCTCAGGATAATGCTCTCAGGCAAAAGAACAAAAGGGGATTTCCTCTGGAGTTAATTTCACCCCGGGTTTAGTCTGATCTGTCATGAGTCTCCTGATGTTGCTGGAGACGGGAGGATGTTAACTTACTGAAATGAAGTTTTATTGTAGTCTGCTCCACTTCAAAACAATGTATTATTTGTACTATGAAATATATTAAATGTTATATTAAATATTTTCCTAAATGTAATTCACCACAAGTTATATTAAAAGAGGCTATAGAAGAATTATAAAGAAAAACCAAGCTAGGAATATAAGGGAGGGGGGAGGAAATTGAATGAGATAAAATATACTTACACTTACTTATCTTAAAGTACAATGTAATGTATTATAAGTCATAGGAGTATTGTAAAGATTTTCATTAGACACAGCCTTTAAAGAAGGACGTTGCTTATTTGAAAATTTTAGCTATCAGAGCCAATAACAATACGGCACTTGTTTTTTAATACCTGTACCATATTCTGAGGAATATAAACATGTTTTATAAAATTAACTATTCCAAACTCCTCAATGCCTTATAGATTTAATTTTATTCTCTAATATTTGTGAACAAGAAAACCTTGTTAGAATTTAGTATCTGCACATATAACTAGATTAAATATTAAATTAGATTAGATTAAATACCCCGATACTAAGAAATAGTAGCATACTGTATTGAGATTTTAAAAAAACATGTACAAAACAGACCATTAACTAGACTTTATCAAGAAAATTGATGATGAAGAATAAAAAATTTTAAGCAGATGTCACACATGGGGAAATATTCTTTCCTAAAGGAGTCTTTGTGTGAACAAACTGTACAGTGCACTCCTCTTAAATATATTACAAACATGTCCAACCTTGATTTTATCGTTTGTTTCTCTGTGTCATTTTTAAGTGATGTGTCGTTTAATGTCGTTGGAACTGGATTACTGTCACACTTCCACTTCTTTCCTGCTAGCCTGCTTTGTTTTTAGCACACACACACACACACACACACACACACACACACACACACACACACACACACATACACATACACACCATAGAGCAGGCAGAATCAAACCGCGACATGGACATTGTGTATGAACAGTATGTATATATGTTTGGAATAATGTCTACATTGTGTGTTTCAGAGAAGTCCAACTTGTTCCTGAAGGATCCAAATGACCTGATGACCAACATGTATGGTGACACCGTTGTCACCACTAATGGTAAACAACATGAAACCCCTCCAGAAATAGCACAAGACAGAGATTCTGAGGTAGCAGAAACGTATTTTACACACAGTCTTGTTCAGACTAGAGCAAGCTGGACTAAGTAACCAGTGTCTGTTAGGCCACGAAGCCACCACTGATGCTGTTGTAAAAAAAAGAAAAAAAAAATAATACAGAAGGTATGACTAAGACAAGAAAAAATGTTCTAAAGCAAACAATACTAACACTTTCCAAGATGCAGCCACTGATGATTCCTAGACTTGCCATTCACAACAACATGCTACTGTATAAAATCACAACAACTACTAAAATATGACTAAATTTAGCTCTGCAAATAATAAATATGAGTAACTTGTATTTGTGTGTTTCAGGTGAGGAGGCATGTCTTCTCCGCCTGTCTCTCACAAGCCTGTTCACAGGAGGCTGTTTGGGATCATCAAGTGATTATATCACCAGGTAGGGAAAGTTATGTTTTACTCTCGTTGTGTATTTAGACATTATTTGTGTCCAGCCTTTTGTACCGTGGATGTCCATGATGGCATCAAGAATGCAAAGGCTTTATTGCTGCAACAATGATGTGTCCATCCATGTCAAAGGTTTCTTAAGCCAGAGCTGACTGCCTGTCTGTTGGATGAAGCGACAAATCTCTAAAATAATTATAATGTGTATATAAGTCAAATGGAAAAACAAGTGAATGTAAGTTGTGTTTTTGTTGCAATGGATGGAATGTAGCAACATGCACTGCCTGGACATATTATTTAAAAGACTCTGACTTACTGCATATTGTCTAAGAAGTGTGTGTGTTTGTCTGTTTGTGTTTCTTCTACCTCTTTTTTTTTCCCCACAGTGTATGTGAGCGCTGTCTGAAGGACCTCTCTCTCAGGTAACATAAACCTCCAGCACTCTAAGCATTTACATTTATTCTTTTGGCAGACGCTTTCGTCCAAAATGACATACAAAGCAGGATTACTAATAGTTCTACAAGCTGTAGAATTAAGATATAAGCCGCTTTCCGACCAAGTAGTTACAGGAACGTAGTTATAGGAAAAGTCCACTTCTAAACAGATCTACTAACTACTCTCCCCCAAAACCGTTTTTTTCCAATTGCATTCACACTGGCCGAGTGGCCATAGGGACTGGTAGGAGGGGTAAGGGAGTGATGCAAGCACGGCAACGGTCTTTATAGCGTTAAAATCAGAAAACAAATACAGCAAAAAAAGTATGAACTAAATACTAAATCTAATGTATATAGCATATTTGTCATAATTTAAACAAGTCTCCCAAAGAGAAACGGGTATCTCTCTCTCCCCCGCCTCTGCCTGCTGCGCTGTGGACGTGTGTGTGTGTGTGTGTGTGTGTGTGTGACGGCCGGCCAGCCGCAGGACACGCTTGTGGAGTTTAACTCCGAAAAGACAGTTAACCACAGGTTCCCGTTAATCTTATGATGGACATGTGTTGTGATATTTAAACAAATGAACTGTCAATGGCGAAATAAAAGCCTCTTATTTACGAGACCGGTCTGAGAGACCTCTAGCTTACCGTGATGTGTCTGAGCATGACTGGCCGAGCGACGAGCTAGCGGCCGGGGCAGGCGCCTGCTGGCTGGCGCCTGCTGGCTGGCTGGCGCCTCACTTCATGGAGCTTCTCAACTCCGAAAACTTTGAAGCAAATTGTCAATTCGGCATCAATTTTCGCAAGACTGCCTATATTCGAAATCTAAACAGTTCATTTCTCGCCTAAAACGTTGTCAGAAGTGAAATTAGTGATGAATAAGATGGCGAAAATTGTTAAAATTGTCCCGTTGTTGGTCTGTCTGTACCGGAAACCCAACCCTCGTTGACCTAGGTTCATATGCTGAAAATGGAAAAGACCCTGCCCTGAAGTAGGAGCTGAAAGAGTTACAGGAACTGCGGCCAGAGGGACTTAAAAATCCACAAATTGGTCCAGTCGGAACACGAGAAAAAAAGGGTTCTATGAATTTTATGTTCTAGGAACTGCAAAAATCCCTCTGGTCGGAAAGCGGCTATAGTGACATAAAAACAGGGTTAGAAAGGTGGATAGGATGTGTTTCACTGTGTGTATGTGTATGTGTGTACACAATGAAAAAAAAGTACACAGCAGCCACACAACAGTTGGGTTGTGTGTAGTTCCAAACAACAATTTTGGCTCCCATATTTCGTCATATTGCTGTTGGTTTTGGTTTCTTATTTTTGTTTTTTTTGCAGAAAGTTTCAACTTCCTCTGTTCTCATTAATGTTGTACATACACTTTCATGATGTGTGGTTGATATTTTTTTATTTTCATTCCATTATGAGATTGATTGCAGTCACTTCATATTTACATTACAGACTAATTGTTTTGGGACAGCAAAGGTAACAGGTGTGTGTGTGTGTGTGTGTGTGTGTGTGTGTGTGTGTGTGTGTGTTTGTGTGTTTGTGTGTGTTTGTGTAGTGGCCAGCCAGAGTGTGTGTACTCTGCCTTTAAGCGCCTGGGCACAGAGTTGGTTTTGGGCCTTTTTCTGAACATACGAGCGGAGGAGCAGCCTGACCTATTCCAGGAAATCATGCAGCTCTGCACCCAGCACTGGCATGGTAGGGGCATACAGATATGCTGTACACACACAACACACACACAAAACACACCACACATGCCCATTTTTGCCCATCCAAGTATGGACGCATGAGTGCAGGGCTTCCCTTGACCTGCTCAAGCAACCCCTGCTTTTTTATACTACTATTTCTTTCTCTTGCAGATGTATTTAGTAAGTCAGCTTTGTTGTTCTGCAATACAGTATTGCCACATTTTATTTCAGTTCCATAAATATGGCTTTTGTGTGGTTTTGCCCATCTTTGTATGTTTGCTGACCAACTTTTCTTTTTTTTTTCTTCAGGTCTGATCTCTGCTCCGGTCAACCTGAAGGTTCCTCTGTGGTCGTCGGGTTTCTCCACTGCTCTGGACGCCAGAGACAAACTGATGGTCATCATTAAAGACAAACTGGAGAATGACACACAGGGGTAAGAGTGTATCTTTGTACCTCCTGTCTGTCTTTATCTGTCTCACTTAATTCAATTCAATTCAATTCAATTCAGTTTTATTTATAGTATCACATCATAACAAGAGTTATCTCGAGACACTTTACAGATAGAGTAGGTCTAGACCACAGACAATTCCAGTAGTTCCCCCAAGAGCAAGCATAGTGCGACAGTGTGACAGTGGCGAGGAAGAACTCCCTTTTAGGAAGAAACCTCAGTCCAGACCCAGGCTCTTGGTAGGCGGTGTCTGACGGTGCCGGTTGGGGGTGTGATGAACAGTGGCAATAATATTCACAATAAAGATAGACTAGAAAATGGTAGTCGTAGTAGTTCATGTCATAGCAGGGCACTGCAGGGTGTTACAGTATGTAGCGTGGCACAGCAGGGCATGGCTGGACGTAACAGGTTCAGCAGGACGCAGCAGGGCACCGCAGAGCGTAGCAGGGTGTAGTGAAGCAGGACCACGGCGACGCGGCTCACTTACCCAAACTCAGGCAGGCAGGCAGGCAGGCAGGCAGACAGACAGACAGACAGACAGGCAGACATGCACGCACACACACAGCAGTTTTTCTTAATTTTTTTTTTTTATTCTCAAAAACAGAGCTTTTCCCTCTTGCTTCTGCTTGCTGAAGATTTGCCAGTACTTATGTTTCTATTAGGTTGTTGCACAAGTTTTAAGTAAATTTCAAAATGATCGGTAAGTCCTGTGAAATAAAATACAAATGTTGACTGCCTGTAACCTGCTTGCATCACTGTCTGCCTAAAACCTTGGACTCCTGCCCTATTGTCTGCCTAGTTTCCTGACTTCTGCCTGTTTTTTGGCAACGAGTAAAGACGAACTTTGATCTTCATCTGCTTGGTCTCTCGGTCGGGCTTTACTGAGTTACCTATTGGTCATGTCAGATGTTTGTAAAACCTTTGAAATACAGCAACATTATCCACTGCAAATTGTGATGGCTGTTGCTCTTTGCAGTGACATTCTCATGCATAAAGCTCTCTCCCTCTGTGCCATAAATCAGAGGCTAGTAGAGATGTTGATCTCTGGTTATGGGCTGACTTCAATATAGTTACCATACTATTAATTACTTATATATTGTTGACGTGGTATCTTAATCTCAATGTTGCTATCTCCTATCTCCCTTGCCGGCCTTTTCCAGTTTTGTCGGCTCTCTTGGTTCTTTGCCGCTGCCCGACTCCACTTCTGCCTCTCAGCATCTGCTGCTGTTCATCTCAGCTCTGATCCCCAAAGCCCTGGCATCGCTGCTCACCTCCTTCACACTGGCACTCAGTGGAAACAAACAGGTACACAAACCTGTGATGGAAATTGATATTAATGTAGCACTACATGTGAAGTGAAAGTTATTAACAGTATTTATTTTCCTCCTGAGCAGAATTGAGGCCTCTGAAATAAAAGTAACAATGTGCCATAACTTTTCCTTGCCTAGTTCTTTCTGCTTTAAAGGAACAAACCAAAATCTTTCTTTGTGTCTATGAAAAGGCCCGTCTGCGAGCGATGGAAGACCCCGATTACCTGCGCACAGTACTGCTGGAGGTGCAGAGACTTTGGCCTCCTTTCATTGGTGGACGCAGAATAGCTGATCAGGTAGGACTGTTCACCAGAAGGGAGTGGGTCGCATGCTGTTGGTTTTCATGTAGTTCTGAATGAGTATTCAGTATTTCTTACCCTGTCTTAGTAAGTAAGTAAGTAAGTAAAATTTATTTATAAAGTGCTTTTCACAGATAAAATCACAAAGTGCTGTACAAAAGAATAGGTAAAACAAACAATATAAAATGTATATACATATGTAAAATTAAAGTGACACTAGTGAAAACCCATCAACCAAAGGCTTTCCTAAATAAACATGTTTTCAGATCCTTTTTAAAAGAGACAACAGAGTCTGCCAGACGCATGGACAGGGGCAGGGCGTTCCACAGTCTGGGAGCAACAGACTGAAAAGAGAGGTCCCCTCGGGTCTTATAACGAGTCTTAGGGACTACAAGCAAGTTCTGGCCAGAGGACCGGAGAGTCCGGCCAGAGAAATACGGCTTCAAAAGGTCCAGGATGTACTGTGGGGCCTGACCGTTTAAGGCTCTGAAAGTCAGCACTAAAATCTTAAAATCAATCCTGAATTTTACAGGGAGCCAATGGAGAGCCGACAAGACTGGAGTGATATGAGACCAGTCTTCTGAGTTTAAGAGATCCAGTGTCACTTCTGGGACCTTCTCTTCTCTAAAGCCTGCACTTGTAGACAAGAAATAGAGGCAACATGATCTACTAATCAGCAGATCTCAACTTGAAGTGTGGGGGAGTCAGGGATTCAAGTTTTGTGTGATGCTGAATTGTTTTCACAGATCAGGATTTGAAAAGTCTTCTTGAGTATTTCCAGCATGTGGAAAGCACTGAGCCGTTGTGTAGAGACCCAAATGAAATGGGACTCCCAACAGGTTTTTGCTTTACATTTTTGGCACTTAATAATAACAGTTGCCCTAAACATCTTAACAATCAGTGCAAGTAGAATTACCTACAAATCCCTGGATTGTAAGAACAACCCATCTAATATATAGTATGTTATCTGTTTTTTGTTGGTGGAGTACAACTTAAAATAATAAGAAAAAAAGCTGTCTTTTGTTTAGCTGATTTAATGATTTATTTCATTTGGGTGTTTTAACAAGGCTGTTCAATGGACTTACTGTTTAGCCATGTTAACTTAATCCCCTCCTGAGCAAACCCTGTGCGTATATACACTGTTGTATGAAATGTCTTCCATTTTTTTACACTTTGTGATTGTCATTGTTGTCCCTTCTTTTTATAGATTTATTTGTATGTAGTCCAGGAGTGTTTGCTGTTTTCTGTGTTGCACTCCTTTCCTCTAGATGGCGACATATTACTGCAGATGAAAGTCTCTACTCTACTGTCACTGTCCTCCCTCTTGTGTGTATTGTACACTACCAGAGTTATGAATGCTGGACAAAAAACACGACCACCTCACTGTACATTATATTAGCCCTGCACTAAATACCAGTTTGGTCAATCTTATAATGTTCAGTTGTTGTTGATGGTCAGTTTGAGGCCTGTGACAAGCTCTTTATTTCTGAGACTTTTCCTCTTGCAGCATTAAATAATGTTGCAGTGTTGTAGGTGAGACAGAACCTACAGTGAAACAAAGACAGCTAAACAAGTGAGTCCCATTACATGAATTACTACTAGCATTGCGTGTCCGCTTAAACAGAGGTCTGACAATCAGTGCTTGAGCAGCACGTGTGTTTTTATGGCAGCATGTTACGTGAAACGCCATTAGCCCAATTACAGAGGCATGCAACTGAAATGCATTGAACTACGGGCTGTTTTATTACATATTTCCTTAATTATTTATTCTCAATTTGTTCCACACAGCCATCATTTTCACATGCTTAATTTACTGTGAAATTATTATCTATGAAGGGTTATAATACTGTAGTCTATAATATGTGTGCTATACACATAAGCATCTTGTATCCTGTTGGTCTACTGTATATCTTACAACATCTTTTTTTCTTCTTTTTTTTTAAGATTATCTTTTGGGCATTTTAGGCCTTTATTTGTATAGGCCAGCTAAAGACATGAAGGGGGAGAGAGAGGGGGAACGACATGCGGCAAAGGGGAGTCGGAGTCGAACCTGTGGCCGTGCGTCGAGGAGTAAACCTCTATATATGGGTGTACGCTCTACCAGCTGAGCTACCAAGACGCCCTACAACATTGATTTTCATTCATTAAAAATATTGCTTTTTGGTTTGACACTGTCAAGCCAATAGAATCCCAAAAGTCCCGTCTCGTGATTGGCCGGCTGCTCACTCAGAAGGCTGCCTCCACCTCCTCCCGCGCAGGCTGTGTTTGATCATTATGACCTCATCAAACGGCCTTACGCAACAGCCCAATCAGAGGCATTGATCTGTCTCCGCGATTGATTGACTCCGCTCCCCCGGAAGGAAGGGAGTGTGGGGTGGGGGGTGGGGGGCGTGTGGCGGTGGGATTGATGCGTGCTGGTGACACTGTGAAGCCAAGTGGAAAGTAATGTGTCACTTCTGGGAAACGCACCAGTACGCTTTGATTCCTGGCGGCCTCAGTGGGATACGGGGTCATGACGTGTGGGGTTTTGGAGAACTCTGGAGGGGAAAGAGCACAAAGAATAGATGTATTTTTATTAAGGTTTTTGGAAGCCACAAATAAAAAAAAAAAACCACATCAAAATGAATATGTTTCACTCAGAAGTGTACTTTTTAAGTTTAATTGTAAATTGAATTCAATTTAGCAATGTATGGCACATATTCATGCAATCCTTTCCTACGCGTTATTATAACCTATATCAAATGTTGGCACCACAGTGACATTTTAAATATTGGATAATTAACAAGGAACGCAACCAGAAAGTTGCCCCTAACCCTGGCAATACCTTTTGTAGAAATCTCAAACACACTACTAATACAAAGAATAGCAAGAGAGGAAGTGCTGGATCTGGAGAGTTGATGAGATGTTTATGTGTGCAGTTAGGTGTGTAAGAAAGAGAGAGATTATTAGTATTCACAATCAGGTGGAAAAAGTAGAAGCTCCATCCAGGTGGAACTAAGGTATGCAATAGTTTTCGCAACGTGTGTGTGTGTGTGTGTGTGTGTGTGTGTGTACTTGGCAAAGACATCTCTCAGCGAGAACCAGGGGAAAGAAAGAGATTTGTAAAAGATTTTCCACTCCAGCAGAGAGAAAAATGAGAAAAAGGGTGGAGAAAACAGAAACAGTGATCCTGTTCTGTGGCAGTCCATTAGTGCAGCTACTAATGGACGTAGTGAAAAGGTGAATTAAAAGGGCAACAATTGGGTAAATGGTCTTTTTGCCCCAAGGTGGCTCCTTTCAGCAGAGCTTAGTGAAAAATCAACTCGGGAAATTTTGTTTCAAAAGGTACAGCAGTTTTTATTCGAGCCAAACATCAGTGTTAAAGAAGTCTCCCGTTCATTTTTGTTCAAAGGGGTATTATTAGCATGTTGTTGAAGTTCCATCATTGCAGTGTTCCCAGCTCCCCTTTTTGCTCTAATTGTATGCAATGTCACTCCTTACATATCTGCTTTAAAATGAACCTCCTGATCAACAATTTTTGAAAATAAATTTTTTTTTATAGGTGAAACAGGATTTAGCGTTTGCAAGATTTTACAGTTTGAAAAACTCAGGTGAAAACCAAGCTCAGCCCAGTGAGAACAACACTCATCAAATGTGGTGTAGGAATTGTCTTTGTGACTCTTGTAAGGAACAGCCTACCTTCCAACTCTCAGCACCATGTCATTTAATTCAAATAATATATAATAATAATGTAATTTCTCCCTCTCTGTGTGTGTGTGTGTGTGTGTGTGTGTGTGTGTGTGTGTGTGTGTGTAGGACACTACGATCGCAGGGTTTCCTGTTCCAAAGGATTATGGTGCGATCTATATCAGCCACTCTGTCCACCGCGACCCAGAGGTGTTCCAGCAGCCGGACAACTTCCTGCCGGAGAGATGGAGCGGAAGGTGATGATCTTAGATTTGTTTTTCTGTTTATTAAGCTTTGACCTCATTGCAGAAATAGACATTTAAGTGTCCTCAGTGCTCCCTCCTTACAGTAACGAGATTCAGAGTTACTTTACCTGAGCAGGAAATGAATATGAATTTCCAGTTGTAATCCTGAATCCCACACATGGGAGTGCTTTGCATATAAACACCAATCAACGTCAATGAATTTACGAAGAAAAAGAAGGAAAAAAACGCTGTACAATGCAATATAATACAGTCTTATACAAAATACCATAGAACACCTTTCTGACACTTTGTCAACAATAATTAACTGCGGGGGGTGGGGAGGGGTTCACATAGGTCGTGTTTATTACAAGACGGTATTGGAATCTGTTACTATATGTAAAGGGGTTTCTATTTTTCTGGTTATTCATGGAGTCACAGCAAGTCAAAAACTTCAAGTTTATGTCCCTTAGAAAGAGCAACTGCTTCCGTCTAGAGTGGCCATTTTGCTTAGATAATCAACAATCACAAAAGGAGCAAAACATATCAGAGAAGAGGCAGAGCTACCAATTTCTGCACAGAAGCAAATAGGGGTGTAAGAAAAAATCGATACACTTGAGTATCGCGATATTGTATTTTGCAATACTTTTCAAAAACACAATATTGATTTTTTTTTTTTTTTTTTTTTTTTTACGTGCAAAAATATTCATGTAAGACAGTGGTTCCTGTTTATGTTGTGTTTAAACCCCCTACCGCTAGATGGCTATGCTGAGACACACCACTAGTGTCCTTGCCTAACAGTGCCTAGCAGTGCCTGACTTTTTGCTAGAAGCTAACAATGTAGCTATGGCTGAACTTTGGCCTACTTTAGCATATACAAATTAGCTCACTAAGAACCATGAACCACAATCCCAAACTGGCAGTTTGATTTTCTGTGTACTGAATTGTTTACCTAAAGTAAACTTTTTTGACTTTTATGCACATCATGTCTTTTTTTAAATATTAGTTTTTCTAAAATTATACCTTAAATAAATCAATCAGCCAATATATCGCCTTACACACAGTATCGAAATATATTGCAACATATTGAATTAAGACCCATGTATCGTGATACGTATCGTATCGCCAGATTCTTGCCAATACACAGCCCTAGAAGCAAAACATACATGACAACAATGAAATTCAAGAAATTATTAAAATTATTATTTTTTTTATTTTTAAAATATATTTATAAAAAAAGCTTTGCTCTCTTACTATTGATGCTGCAGCCTTCACCTAGACACATCTAACCCATGGCCCTTTTCAAGGAAATATTGTTGTGACATTAACTCTTGTGTTGTCTTCCCGTCGACCATGAACTAGTTATCCTTCCGGGTCAAAATGTTTTTGACACTTTTTTTAACGTTTTTGTCACTTTTTGTAACACTTTTTTTAATTCATGGTCAATAAACCTAGTTTATATGATATTATACCTATTTTTTGAGTTAAAAAAAAATTATGAATTATTTTGCCTAATAGTTAAGATCAGAGGATGTTGAGTGAATCCCACACTGGTATCTTTTAGTCAGGATACTGTTTTGAAACCATTTAAAAAAATTTTTTTCAAATGCTATAACATTGAATAAAACACCCAAAATGCAATGAAAGTAATCATTAATTTTACCTGTGAAGAACACTGTATGGGTTCCATACAACGTACATCCATGCATCCATGTTATTTTGGGGCAATTTGGTTGAAAGAAACCCATTTTTCTGATATAAAAAAGGGTCAAATTTGACCCGAGGACAACACAAGGGTTAAATTAAATGTGATTTGATGATGCAGTTTCTTTCTTTTTCCTCATTTACTATCTCTGGGAAGTGACCCTGTGACATTTTTGTGACCACATTATAAGTGGCTTATCCTTAAAGGGTCTGTTTACACACCCAACCTGCCACTCACTGTGGCTTACGTGTAAATGTAACATGCTGACACACGCACACAAAACACTGACCATTAGAAGGGGTTTAGAGGGAGGAAGCTTTCACTGCCCTGACGCATTGAGAGTCAAGGAAATGCGTCATTGAAAAGCCATTTTCACAAAAACCAGAAAGAAAAGAAATAGCATTTTTATCAATGATTTTAAAGAACTGGGTAACATTTAAAAAGAAAATGATTTAAGCTGGCGAGAGGAGAAAACTAAAAAGGATGAATTTATTTTTAATTTATATTGATTGGTGGATGGATGAAAAACAGGTAATGGACAGGTTTGTTTAAAATACATGGATGATTTCTGTAGGAGTTAGTGGTGAGGAGATAAATAAGGAAGGACATTATTACCAAACATTGTCAGCTGAAAAAAGGAGCTCTGCAGCCAAAGGCTGATTTATGCTTCTGTCGAGGCGCCGCAGACCGCAAGGACTGTGATTGGTCAACTCGTCTTGTGTGTTGATAGTCTGTGTTTCAAGCAGCCTACTGTGGGGAGTAGCAACATGCTAGTTCACTGACATAAGCTTTGCAAATAAACTCAGACATGTTTTGGTTACAATGACGGGGTTATCCATTTGTAAAGTGTCTATATGTCAGTAACGTTTTGAAATTAGCACTTCGCCAGCAAGCAGTACTTTGTGGGCAGTTGTGCTAAAGTTTGCTTGCTAACATAACATAAACTGGCTGGCAGACACCTCGCAAATAACCTCAGACTTATTTTCTGGTTACAGTAACTAGGTCAATGGATTTCTCTGTGTCTATTTCTTTTTACAAAATCTAAGCAAGAAAAGGCCAAACCGTTTGGGTGGTGAGCGACACAGACACAGGCGACACCGAACTTCGAAGCCACACACCCCCTAGTGTTATGGCGGTGAAATGCACCGCGATGCAAAGCAACCCCGACACAGAACTCCGAAAGGGTCACCACGCTGTATTGCCATATGACTGTCTGAGATTATGCCATAGAAATGATACCATAGCCACAGAAAATAGGCTACCTGTGTCTAACTATCAGGTGTGAAAGGTATATATTAAACTTCATGTAACCATAGCAACAGCACATCTGCTTTGCTTCTGTTATAACAAGTGTTAAGTGGAGATTTACGCATCACCGATTAAAACAGATTGGGTCACACATGTCAGTTCTTACATAGAAGGTGAGAATATATAGTAACAACTAAGCTCTCATTACAATGTAAGACAATAGTGCAAAGGGTGCTTGAATTAATATGGAATCATTAATATAAGGGGTGGGAATCACAGGGTACCTCACAGTACGATACAGGATACATGGTCCTGCGTGATCACAATGATACGATGATCACGATATCGGTCTAACTATGAATACAAAACGCCTGTGAAAAGGTTCAGTGCAGGTGTTCTCTGCTTATTCACTAATAAAGTCCACACTGAAAACAGCACAATTCTGCAGCACAAGTTGTTGTTCTGTAAATTTAAATTACAGAACTACAGAGCAACTATGGGTCCACACCCTAACCCTAAGCCTAACCCTACTTCAACGTGGCTGTCCCGTTGAAAACCTCTTTCTCTTTGGCCAGTTAACTTATGTTCAAGTTTCCCTCATTCATGTGTTGAGCGCCACCTCAAGGAGCCATGAAGTAGCGACGCTGAGAGCAGGAAAATCTATTTAGAGCGCCTTCTTTTTAATAATTAAAATATTTATATTTAGCCCAGCGTATCAATTCCTGTATTGCGCAACAACATATTGCCCTAATTAATATACAGTACACAGTACAGTGTACAGAGTGCCTATATTTATATGTGGCAGTGATCCTGCCCATTTCCTGTGTGATGTATAAATCCTGAATGGAGGGCAGGTTGGCACCAGAATTATGTGTTTTATCTAAATAAATAAATGAAAATTGCATAGACTGCATATAAATGCTAGCCTCGTGAGACCGTCCTGATCTCGCGAGCTCCAGTTTTCCACTCGCAGATCAGTCTGGCATCTTGAGACAGAGAAAATTTGGAGCCATTCGCCAAACGACCGACCAATCAGCGTTGGTTTTGAGGCGGGTTTAGGTGTGACGCAACGAGAAGCGACTGTTCAGTCTAAACAGCATGGCGGCTTCCACGGATGAGATGAGCGTAGCTATCGCGCAAGTTTTATCCGAATTAGAAAGTATTCCTTCATTGAAAGAAGAGCAGAAAACGGCACTGGAGGCTTTTCTCGGAGGAAAAGATGTTTTTGCTCTTCTCCCGACTGGTTTCGGCAAGAGTTTGATATATCGTTGATCTGATTGGTTGATTTGGCCCATCTATCACCAACATAGGTGGTGATAGACAGATGGTTTATCCAATCAGCTAACCAGTATTTTCGCCCCTTCCCAAAAGTTCTCCAACGGAAAGTTCCCAGATGGATATGCCGAGCAAATGCGAAGCAATCCATCTGGCGGAATCAGGTTATATAAATCCTTCCATACAAAGCAGACTAGTAATCTATTTTGTGTAGGGGTCTAGACAGCAGCTTGCTTTATGACTATGGATTGGAAAATCACAATGGTTAGCGCCGCATATGCATACGCCCACATGGTTGCCTTAGCAACCGATGCAGATAGATTAACAATGCCTAATCACACAAATCAGATTTGAGAAAAAGCAAACAATGAACACAATAGAGATACACAAACAGTAAAAGATGGGTCTGCATCCCTGGCTCTCGGTCTGCTACATGCTCTGGTAAAATGAAACCTGTTCTGGCTCCGTCACTAATTCACTCTCTCAGTGAACTGGTTTTCTATTCATCCACTTCCTCCATTCACCTGTTTATTCTCATTCATGCTAGTTCATTCAGGAGACCAGAGAGCAGAGGGGGGGGAGGCAGGGGGGTGAAATGTATGTATGTAGGTAGGTAGCTGCTGCCGTGGAAACTAGTCACCTGACACCGTCTTTACCAATAAGGATTCCCTCTGTGTGTGTGTGTGTGCAGGGTGGGGGAGAATGATGCCCTGTGGAGTGGGATGGTGTACAGAAAAATGAGTCAGAGAAGATCCTATCCTGTTTTTGTTTTTTTGTGGCTCTCAGAATAAAAAGAGGGTGATTCCTCTAAAATGAAATGTCCTCTTTTAGTTTGGGGCTTCCATCTGTCAGTTAAATCAGCATTGAGACCCCTTTTAGTGGAATTGACAGTTTAAATGAAGACAAATAACATACACAGACACACAAGCACACACAGGTTGAACCCCATCAGTTTAAGTTATTTTTTTTGTTGCTGTTGCAAACATGATCATAAAGCAGAGAGTGGTATCTGTGACAAATTTTGAAATGAAAACAATTCATTTTAATAGACAAACTCTCAGTGACTCCGTATATTTTGTCTGGATGTGATGAATTAGATTTCTTACAGCAGAAACCTCTATTGGGTGGATTTATCAAGGGTAAAGGAATATATATATATTTATATATATATATTTCTTTTACCTCATTCAAGCAAATCTTTATGGTATCCCCATCAGTTCACTAAACAAAATAAGACTTTTCATACAATGCCAAAGGACAAGGACAAAATGAATTTAAACTAGATTCTTAAAGTACAAAAAAAATTACGATGATCTGCTTATACATAACACAATGTTAACATAGTAAAGGGTGCCATTTAAAATTGATTAAAGTGAACGTAAAAGCAACTGACAGAACACTATGAAATAAATCTATGAATGAATAGACACGTAGCTGCTGCCATGGTAACTGTCCACCTCATACTGGTTTTTACCAATGGGATTCCCTGTATGCTTTGTGTGTGTGTGTGTGTGTGTGTGTGTGTGTGTGTGTGTGTGTGTGTGTGTGTGTGTGTGTGTGTGTGTGTGTTTGCGCACATCCTGGGATGGGGTGAGGGAATGAGTCAGAGGAGATTTGCCTTGAGACAATATGATGTAAAATCTAGCATATTATAAAAAAAAAAAAAAAACAATAATGACGCAAGCCAAAAAGTTTGTCCATAGCTCAGCCAGGGTCCGAGACTTAAAGTATACGAGCATTCTAATGCTTAAAAGATAAGTCTGCTAATATATTTTTCTTACAGTGAACAAAGCCGTTAAAGAGTATGAATCTGTGCTGTGCAGTAGATCGCCATTGTTGTCAAAAACTATTAAAGTCTAAGACTAAAGCCAACAAATAATTGATCCTGCTGACAAGTATTGTCTGTGTAGCCAACCCATTCACCCAGATCTCCATTGTTGTCAAAAACTATTAAAAAAAATCAGCCACACTGTTGTTCTGGGTGACATGATCCTTTTTTTACAATGAACATGAGTACGCAGTTTATTTTGAGTCGATCCCACATACACCGTCCTGCTGCTGTAAATACTCACTAGTGCACCAAATTCACCAGCTGAAACTATATACTGTATTTTGTTTATTGTTTGGATTCATGCATGTGTATAGTACTATGTGTCTTAATTGCTGCTCACAGGATGAAACTGTCTTTCTGTGTGTCTGTCTGCCTGTGTGTTTGCTGTATTTACTCTTCCAACCCTAGATTTATCTTCCGGTCTATTTCTCTTTCCTCCTACCTGCCTCCTTCTCTGCTTCTCCATCCGTCTTCCTGGAGACTATTTTCCTGTCTGCTTTAATAGTTGCCTGGCTCCTTTCCTTAACACCTGGCTGTTTAATTTGATGACTGCAGTCGTGTTACATAACAAGCCCACCTACAATAACTACAGTTTAATCATCTGTGTGTGTGTGTGTGTGTGTGTGTGTGTGTGTGTGTTTCTGTGTCATAATTGCATATATTGTCCGCTGTGTGTGTGTCCCAGTACATACTGTACCATCAGCCTGTGTGTTTCGGTGCTTTTTCATTTGGCAAGTTAACATCCTATCAGCCAAGCGCCCACACAGGCTCCGGCTGTAGATAAATACTTCAGAAAAGCTACCAAAAAGAGATAAAAAAAATCCGAGCTACTGCAGCGGGTTGTGTACTAGTTTTTAGATAAATCTGAGAACGGGGAATTTCCTTCTTCCACAGAAAATGCTAACATACATTGGTTTTCATTTGAAGTGGAAATTATCAGCAAACTTTAAGTATTAGATTGATGTTGCTAGATTAGTATTGTTTAGACTTTTCTCCATTTCAATAAATCAACAACTGCATTTTAGTTAGTTCAGCTAGTGTGTTGAGTTTATAATTGATTTCCAGATGTATATCTTTTAAAAGAAAGGTTGTTTTGTTTTGCTTTTAAAAATCAGTAGAAAGAGACATTTTACATTAATCATAGAAATATGTTGAACTACAAGTTGTTATTTCTGTAAGTGGACTTACAACAACTTAAAGAGCTGCATTGACCTAGTCCACAATTAGCTATTTTTCGTGAATGTAGGTAGTGTAGGTAGCTGGCTAGCTATGTAAGAAGATGATGCCCACATCCTTAATCCCGCCTATAAAGCTCTGATTGGTCAACTGTTTCGCTGACTGGCGGCAAAAGCCATCAATGGGCACAACATCAGATCGAGTTTTGGAGCATTTCCAAGTGTTCCAAACAACTTGTCTTGAAGCAGTGCTTCTGTACGTCACCAAAACCTGACACGATCACACATTTGGTATTTACCATTGATGATCACTGAAACATTTTCTGTTATCAAACTCACTGGAGAAACTTGATAAATGTCAATGTTCAGTTATCCAAATATACCATTAAACCACAGAATGCACCCAGAAGCAAAAGATTTTTAGATTGTTTAAAGGGGCGTTTTAACTCAACATTCAGAACATTAAAGGTGCAGTAAGTAAGACTTATAAAACTAACTTTCTGTCATATTTGCTGAAACTGGCCCTATATTCGAGTAGAACTACATGAAGCAGGTAATTAAAAAAAAAACATCCAGCTCCTCTGGCACCACCTACAGCCTGTAGTGCGATTTGCAAAAATCCACCGCTCCCTGTTCAGATACACCAATCAGGGCCAGGGGGGTGTCTAACTGTGTGTCAATCACTGCTCATGCACACGCATTCATTCTCCCTTGTGGGGGGAGGGGCTTAGGAGACCGTTTTGGGCTTTAGCAGAAAGAAGGGGAGGGACTGAGAAGTTGTCGATTTTCAAATTTTTTGGCTAAGTCCTGGATCTTCGCAATCCTACCTACCTTTAATGTAGATGCTCTCAGTGAGAGCCGGTGGAGGCAATCCCAGCCCGCTGTTTGTTTCAGTATTTCGAGTACAGCACATTTAACATTTTCAGAGAATTTTTTTCTTCTTTCAGAAGCCCTTTATTAAAACTAATAACTCAACTGAATGAATTAAATGTTGTTTTTTTTGCCTCGGAGCTCAGTCATGGTGTTTCACATTGCTCTCTCATTACACTTTATAGAGAAAAAAATGAATTATACTGTAAAATAGATTATACTTCTCGGATTTACTTCCCATCCATTGAGCATGTTTGATTTAGCCGTATGCTGGACTGCTTGGTAAGACTCTCTCCCTGTCTTAGTATTACAGGACTGCATTGTATGCTACACATCTTACTGTTTCTGGATGAGCCTAATAGTACAGTAAACCATTAGACAGATGCGGCAGAGAACACTAATATTCTCCCTTTCGCTCGTGTCTCTAACTCTCGCACACACAAAGCCCCTTACACACACTGGACCCAGACTATACACACCACTAATGCTTCCTGTTTGCCTTTAATCAGAGCTCAGGTTTCGGGAAGACAGGATGCATTAGTAGTGAGAGGGGAGAGATGGCCTGCATTAGAAGGCTGTTGACAAACCAATCGGCTGGAACAACCAGCATCTCTTTATTTGTATGTATATTTTTAGAGGAGAAATTGAAAAGTTACAGCAGGTATGGCAAGAGAGTCAGACAGAAAACAAGCGTTGAGGTATGACAATAATTCAGGCCCACATTATGTTGTCACCTTCACACAGTTTAGTCGTTCTGTCCAGAGTCTACATGATTTTCTCTTGATGCCCCAAAGAGAAATATTACAATAAGTATTATTTCATTGGCTCTCATGCCACAGAGGTCAGCTGGAACAAGCAAGGAGTCTGGGTGGTGTTCAAAGATGCATTTCCAGTTCAGAGTTTTTGACCACTAGAAACACTATGGAGCAATTTCGATCCCTGTTTTGTTTGTATCATGCGTGCCACACGTTCCTGCCAGCATAAGATGCAAATACACCAATGAAGAAATGAACGGACACAGACAATATTGCACTGTATTTCAGATTACAAGTGAAACATTTAAATATCCGAAACAGAGCACCGTTGTTTGTGTTCAAACAGACATTCTCTATCCCCACAGTGCCAGATTTGCATTCACATGCATTCACGTCTGCATTCATTTCTAAATGACATATGGACAAGGTTAACTTATGATCATCAGTGACCACTGGCCACCATTCAGGTCCTATCATTGGTTGAAAGACGTGACATCTGCCCATCATGTTACCATCATATGATGTCAGACCTGATGGTCATCCTGCGGATAACAGCGCCTTCTTTGACTGATTTGTTAAACACACGCAACAGACGCATAAGGTGGTCATTATTCTGCTGAGGGCCTGACTAAATGAAATTCAAATCCAGTCCTGTTGAACAATACATGCATTAGCGCTCTGATTTGAAGAAAATCATTTAAAAAAAAGTTTTGTGTTCCTCCAACTATTGAAGTTTCGTCCGTATACTGATTTCTGCATCTCTGGTTTCTTTGCACACATTTTGCATTTGTGTGTAACCATGTAACTATGTTTTTGCATGTGCAGGAATGCAGGCCAGGAGCACTTCCTGTGTTCGTTCGGCAACGGGCCTAGAAGCTGTATTGGAACTAAACTTACTGATGTCTTCCTTAAGGTGAGTCCATTTCTTTGCTCATTACACTGCCATGCACAAACACACATAAATACATACACGCACTCACACACCAATCCCATTAGTGCCACAGTCTTTTTGAGCAAATGAGGTAAAAGATTGACCGAAGGCTGTCTTTTTTTAATTGCTTTTTTGTGGTTCAGCAGCCTTAGCACTGCATTTTTTAATTTTCAACTTTGATTTTCATGCTCCTGAGTCACATTTTGTGGGAGGTCTACTGGACTGAGTCGCTGATAGAAAAAAAAAAACGTCCAATGTGTTTATTCTTTTCAGGGAATGAGGAGAGGATGCAACAGAGCTGATGTCAAATATGGTCTATATTTGTAGAAATAGTACTGTAGCTGGAAAAAGGTCACTGTTGTAAGATAGAGGCAACCAGTTAGGTTTTCCTCATTTGTCCACGGTTAATGAACCTATATACTGTAACTAAACTCACCTTGATTAACAAAAATGTACATAATGCATTTTTAATTAAACCTGCCAACCTGAAAAGTCTTTTATTTAGATCACAGTTATGGATGTTAAAAATTCATTAATCCTATTTTCTGCATATTGTTTGAACAAAAACTGTACAAAAGCTGTCATTATTTAATTTATTGAAGATTTATTATGTTTGAAGGTATAACATCTGTATATATTCAAATAGTATTATGGGAGATAGTATACACTGGATAGATTATATTTATTTATTTATATTTGAATATGTTCACTAATATGAGAAAAATGGGAATTTGCAACCAAGAGGAAAGTGAAAATTGGGAGGTTTCTGGGAAAACCCTTGTTATTTGTAGAGGGCCTGCTAACAGAAGAAGGCACAACACTGCTGTAACTGTCAATGACTAATGATAACTAATATGGCTTCTAAACAAGAAAAAAAACAGAGAAAGGTGAACCATGAGCATTGCTCATGGAAATGATGAAGTGTGTGTGTGTGTGTGTGTGTGTGTGTGTGTGTGTGTGTGTGTGTGTGTGTGTGTGTGTGTGTGTGTGTGTGTGTGTGTGTGTTTATTAGAGATAACGGATGGAGAGCCCAAGTACAGACTGTCTGTTTAAACTGCCTGCCAGTCCCCACGGCAGCACTCACTATAGCCACCATTGCCTATATACTCAGGAGACACACACACATACATAAACACACACACACACACACACACACACACACACACACAAACAGGAAGGAGAGACCATATTTGGACAAGAGGGCAGAGCTGGGGAGGATGCGGCTAAGACTGTGTTGTCTATGGTTTTAATGGCGCTGCGCTAAGCTAAATGCTAAAGAGGAAAACTTGAAGCCAGTTATCCAGCAGAGAGTTGGGCGGGTTAACAGGGACTTCCGGGCACTGGCACAGTTCATCTGGATGTACTGCAGTACACAAAGATTGTTGATTGTTGTCCAATTGACTTTGAAGTGTAAAAAAAACACAAACACAGTGAGAGGGTAAAAGTTTTAAAGGTCCCATATTATGCTCATTTTCAGGTTTCGACGTTTATTTTGGGTTTTTACTAGAACACGTTTACATACTTTAATGTTCAAAAAACAAAAATGTTCTTATACTGTTTGTTTGAATATACCTGTATTCACCCTCTGTCTGAAACGCTCCGTTTTAGCGCCTGTCTCTTTAAGGCCCCTCCTGAAAAAGCCCAGTTTGCTTCTGCATCTGCGCTCTTAAGGTGTGGACACACAGAGCCGATAATCGGCCGTTGGACAGTCTGGCGAGGTCAGTGACTCGAGTCTGTTCGGTGTGTTCCGTGCCGTCGTCCGTCCGAGGGGCCGTCGTCCTTCATTTTGGCCGATTTGACATGTATAAATCGGCGGGGCGGGCACTGCCTGCAGTCGGACTCAAATGACCCATCTGATTGGTAGAGTGCTAACCCAGAAATGGGGAGCGGGATGAGCGTGACTAGAGTCTCTCAAAATCTGATGAAAATCTTTTAAACTGACCTTTGTCGATCTGAAATGAAGACAGATTCAGCAACTGCATGGCCTATTTCTCGCTTAAAATGTTTTCAGAAACACGTTTTGGTGAACTATTTTAGTTCAATATGAGATCGTATTCTGAACAAGCCGCCATGACAGTCTGTCTTTGAATTTCCGGAGAAACCAGACCCATGTGACACGTTCGTCCAATCAGCTGCCGGTTTTCATTTTTGGGCAACAGTACAGATTAGCGCCGCCTGCTGTTATGGAGACGTATTACGTCTCGTCACTTTGGTGTGTTCTGAGGCACTTTTTTGACCAATTTGGGGAGACTGATCAGTCCAACTGCCTTTTCTGCCGACGTTTGGCCGTCGGCTCTGTGTGTCCACACCTTTAGAGTCTCTGCACTGTTACTGCAGTTACCTACAGTATACATACAGTAGTATAGGATAGTTGTGACATCACAACAAAAGTCCTGATCGCTTCTTTAAAGGTACAGTTTCTGAATACGGGCTGTGTGCATTTCTCAATGGATTGAGCGTATGATACTTTCACAGTATTTATGTAGCACCTCGACCTGCTTTAATAAAAAAGACATTAAAATCTCACTTTTTTACAATTTGGAACCTTTGAGACGAAACCACAGACAACACCCTAAACAAGTTCACAGCGGTTTTATTGGAACAGTGTTATACTGTAGATACGCATTGCTAAACGTCTATCCTGATTGACAGGTCGGTGTGTTTATGTTTGTGTAAGGGAAGAAAGCAGATTGCACCAATAAGCCAATGAGAGGCTCATTTCAGCAGTCCACATCAGACACATTAAGTCAGACTGTTAGCTAAAATATAAAATGCATTATTAAACCTAAAAGGTAAATGACATATTCTATGTTTTTCTTCCCAGATTATTAAAGAGCAAAAACAGCAACATATGCATATAACTATAATATAGATGGGGGTGTTACTGCAAGCTATCCTTACTATAATGCAAATGTGAGGAATGACTCAATACTACACACACACACACACACACACACACACACACACACACTCATGAGTCATTGTTAATGTTGAACTGATTGGAGCGCAGGTGAAAAGCTCAAAGCGGTTTGATGATCTGCTCTCTCATTCAGCTCTCCTCATTGTTCAGTAGGACAATCATATCTAATTTAAAACTAGATTACTTATTCTATTACTACTTATTGTTCCTTATTGCTTAAACGAGTGGCATGAATGGGATAAAGTAGGCACTACATTGCTCTCATACTCTTGCTTCTCTCTTCTTCCAGTCTAGTTCCTTTTCACACTCCTATGTACATATTGTATTTCACATTCACTGACACAGGCCAGTCAACTGTCAACCAATCACTGATAAAATAAATTCAGAAAGATGATGTCCAGATCCATAGTAACGAGGTCAACCCTGCTCCATCTTTCAGCTGAAGAGTTCTCTCATTCCATTCGTAAATATTGCTCTTAGCAACATTGAAAAGCATGACCCAACTCTGCTATGTGATAGTGTACAAGAGATATACACTCTATCCATCAACTTGTTATGGTTTATTTTTCACTAATGATGCCCACCTTGAACCTTATCTTTCTTTCTTTTTTTTCACTTAAAGACCACACCATTTGGCTGTAAAGTGTGTCTGGCTCTCAGCAGACTGACCACTTGCACATACCACCACACACACACACACACACACACACACACACACACACACACACACACAAACAGGAGGCCGTGACCAGAGTAAAAAGTAGACCACAGGGATCTAGGTCAGAGATGTGACTCATCGCCTCCTTGCTTCATCCTCCCCCTTTCCCTCCTTCCTCCCACCCCCGCATCATCATCCTTCCCCAATTCCTTCACTTCTTGCCTCCCTTCCTCCATCCCCGTTTCATTCATCCTGCTCTTCCCCCTCTATCAGGGAAATCTTCATTCACAAAGTGGAAGGAGGTGGGTGTTGGCTGGTTAACTGGCTGTTACTGGTGAATGTGATTGAGCTGCTTTGTGGCTGACAATCAGCCAATGGGCAATGCTGGCTATAGTATCACCAACCATGGAGCTCTGAGTGCACTCACTATGTAGAACAAAATACTGTGGAATCAGCCGTTTGCTGTCGTGTGGTACCATTGTTCAACATTTACACAAAGGTGACTGGAGATGAGAGTTTAATATTAATTTAAATAAAGAAAAATGAAAATTGAACACATTTCGAAAGCTCTTATTGTTGGGCGCCTGGGTAGCTCACCTGATAGAGTGCGCGCCCATATATAGAGGTTTATTCCTCGAGCAGCGGAGGCGATTTCGACTCCGACCTGCGGCCCTTTGCTGCTTGTCATTCCCCCTCTCTCTCCCCTTTCGTGTCTTCAGCTGTCCTATAAAAATAAAGGCCTAAAATGCCCAAATATTAGATAATAGATAATCTTAAAGAAAAAAAGAACGCTATTGAGCTCTGCTAGATGGTCAAGATGAGCACAGATATCAAGAAAGTGTTTGTGATTTGAGTCAACCTAATGTTCTGTTCAAACTTGGCTGCTGAAAGGTGTTGCGTTGCATTCCTACTTTCAAAGCTTGAAAACAACATACAAAGAAAGTGTTATGGAGGCTGTAGCTTCACACGTTGAAGACTTCTTCAGCGTTGGCGGAAGCTCTCCCTCTGCCAAGTGCCTTCTGGTTTAACATTTTGTTTTTGCACTAGTATAAAATTAGGAAATTGTCACTTCCACCCCCACTGCTTTTAACTCTAAAACATCATCTGTCAAGCAGAAAGTAAGCTACGTTTATGTCGGTGCAGCAAAGATACTGAAGTTACAACACATTCAGAAAACTCTTCCTTTTCTTGTTTTGCTGCCAGGAAGCGTGCATGTACCTGATAAAGCACTACAACTGGTGTTTGGACCCTCCATCACAGGACCTTGAGTACAAATGGCTGCCTGTGTCTCGCCCCGCTAACCCCCCCACCATCTCTTTTACCCGACTGGATCTGACCAGATCTGACAGGAGCGACACCAACTAGGGATGCACAGTATGTTTGGTGATGTACCTGCTTATATGTTCAAAGAAAAAGGGAAAAAAAGATATGAGCATTAAACACTGTAGCTAGAGGCCACATATGCCTGTTTAGAATGTGCACAACAAGCTGGAAAATATGTGAACACACACACACACACACACACACACACAGGGAAGCCAGCAAACTGTGAGGCTTTCCCTGCTGCGTATAATTCAGTAATCGTCCTGGGGAAAGCCGAGGAGTGTACTGGTTTCACTCTGTGTTCTCTGCCAGATATTCCGCAGCTTTGCTTCATGAATCTGCGACAGAAGACAAGCATTTAGTTTGGTCTGTTTTCTAATGGGTCATTTATTATAATTTATAAAGATTCACCAGACCCACAACATGAAGCTCTTTGCCTCACTGAATCTGTCTTATACATCAGATATTGCTTCTAGGGTGAATTGAGGTACTCCTTCCTTTTCGTGTGGTGGAGTTAGCTGTGAACAGAAATTGAAATTACCTCCAAAACTGCAGCTTTTATGCGGTGAGAAATCACATTTCTTTTTACCACACTGCAGCATCACTATTTAAACCAAATATATCCAAGGGAACGCACACACGTGCACACACACTTGAACGCAGAGGTAAGCCCTCAGATTCCCTACCTAACTGCAAACCTGTCTCCCCTCCCCCCTCCACCACCTAGCAACCACCACTGCTTAGCAACAATTCGTCATACCGACACTGACTTTAGTATGCAAGTCTCACAAACGCACACACACTTGCACACACTAACCTGGTTATTTTTGAAAGCGGTTGGCAGTGATACACATACCATCTGAATCATATGCAAATAATGCCAGAAGGCGTTTGAGAGCTACAGTTTAAATAACCTTTGTAACCTGAATGATTTTTAGCCCATGAATCATAAACTAAACTACACTCATTATGTATCTGCCTCATAGATAAACATTTTTTTTATTTGTAACTAATAATTTATTAATATTCAAGTGTGGTACACATTCGTTATATTACATAATGTGTACGTTTGCATTTGTCTTTCATAGTCATTTGAAGGCTGTAATTGTTGAATGTCTTTTTCTGATTTGATGTACGAGACAGTGTCTAAATTCATGTAATGTTACTATAACATCTTAATATCATGCTACATTGTTCTTTTATGAGCATGTGTGCTATATTTTTTGTAAAACAAAAATAACATTTGGAGTCATTTATTTTTGCTGCTTCCGTTTCTGTATTCTGTCAAATTTGCAGGTGAAATAGTCTGTAATTTTAAATTGTAGTGGTTCCCAATTTAAGGGTCGGGGCCTCCCAAAATAGATCTCAGGGGTGTTGGGAAGATTCAAGGAATAAGAAAAAATAAAATTTAGTTTTTTTCCCCTGATTTTTCTTTCATTTGTGCTTTTTTCTTTTGAAGTACTTGAACCTTCTGCCTCCTCAGGCATATAAAGGTCCTTCAGATGTCACTATCTAAGAAAGAAAAATCCCTGCTAACAAGTCATGTGCATAACCAGTGATGAGGGGTCACAATTCATGTTAGGGTTTCACAAGCCAAAACGTTTGCAGCAGCTAGCAGTTAGCAGCTAAAATAAAACGATAACATGTTCTCTAATTGCTTTCCCCCACATTGCATCTAAAAGAAATAACTCAACTCAACTTTATTCATATAGCATCTTTCATACAAACATGCAGCCCAAAGTGCTTCACATGGCAAAATTTAAACAGACAAAAAATGACTAAATATAAAAAAATAAACAACAATAAATAAAAAATTGCAAGACTCAAAATTACAACAATAAAACAAAATGTTTAAAAAAAAAAATCAAATAAGAAATGTCAATAGAATACAATAAAATATACACAGCAGGGATAACAAAATAATGTAAACTTAAAAACTAAGGCTATGACATTACTCTAAAAAGATAGGTCTTTAATTTCCTTTTAAAAATAAATACAGTTACAGTTAAGTTGCCCCATTTACAGAAATAAACGTATAGCAACATTAATGCTGTATTTTATATACTTGCAGTCCTATCCCAGCAGCAGGAATATGTTCAATCTGAACTGGAACATGTTCAGCTACAGTGTGAATGCAGCCTGGGGTGTATAACTGAAATGTGAGCTATGCTGTTAATGCTGCCTGCACTCTCTGTAATCAGCCATAGGCATGTGTCTCAGAAAGATGCTTTTGTCCTGCAGAGAGCTGCTCAATAAACCTTCTGTGTTCTCTTTGCTGCTCTCTCACACACACAACTATACGTCCTCCTATACACAATGGATTCTGCTGCAGACGTGCATATTTCTTACTTGTCTCACTCAGCCGTTGTCTCTGTTTCTCCGTCACACACACACACACACACGCATGCACGCAAACACACACACACACACACACACACACACACACACACACACTGGCAAACATACATCACACAAGATCTGGCAAAAACGGGGTTCTAGTTAACAGAGTGGGATGACTCACTGCTCATCCTGGACTTGACCGTTAGCTGCCGGTCCTCCTCACAGCAATGTACGACAGGCGAGAGCGATTGGTGATGTTATAATATAAGTATCAGTTACTGGTAATCACTGCACATAACTCCCTGTAAATCTGGGAATTTACGTTTGTAATGGATTACATTCTAAATCATGCAGATTATGTTCCTTTACTGATGGCTAAACCGACTATCTGTGTGCCTCCTTGTAGTCCGCCCCTTCACATTTTAAAACATAATTTAAAAATCAGCTGACCATGCAGCCACAAACAATGGCTATACTAAATTTCCTCATGCCAATGTAATGTTGATAAATTTCAAGAATGTGATGAGCAGAAGCGGCGTATGTTTTCTTTCTTGTGTGTAGATTATAACAAAATGCAGCTTTTTTGGAATGTGTGTGTGTGTGTGTGTGTGTGTGTGTGTGTGTGTGTGTGTGTGTGAAGCTTACGTTTTTATTATGTGCACAGGATCCTTTATTCAATACATCTCACATTGTATGCACATGTATGAAGGGACAGATCAATAGATAGGAAAGATATTTAGAAATAAACAATACACTACAGGTCACTCATTTTCCATCCAGGATTTTGAGAACAAGGAAATCATATTGGAATGGACACACACACACACACACACACACACGTCTAACAGGCGGTAGGACAGTGTATCCAGATGGCAGAACAAAGCCTGAGGTCAGTTTTAATGAGCAGAGCTAATTACCACATGACTGTCCTATCTGTCCATTCCTGGTGGACTGTTGGCCTTTAATAGGGTATACAACAGGAAGTAAAGGCAGGAAGCCCACCGCCCAACCCTGCCACATACAACCAAATAGTAGTCACTGTAAACAATGTGTGATACATGCACCCAGCACAGTTTTTATAGACCCAGTAGACTTAAAGTCGACTGGTGATAATAGAGTGTACAGAACTATAAACGCACGCATCCTACATTAGATCTGCACTGAAACAATGAGTGTTTGCTAACATGCTAACTTTTGCTTTGCTAAATGGGACTTTTCCCAACGTAACCGGTAACCCCACTAATAATAAGGTTAGTTTATGACATGCTCTTTGGCCTGGCAACTAACATCATGTTAGCATTATTACTGCAGGCCATAAGCTAATTAGCCAGACATGCTAACATTTGGAGCGGATATTGGAGCTGAAAGACACTGGGAAGGGATGTAGTGAGCTGCCATTGTACACACACACAGAGACACACTCACATAAACACACAAGCATGTGTCCGTCAATGCAGCACACACTCCTTGCTGCTGTGTTTGTCTGTGCTCAGACAAGCAGGAAGAAAAAGCTATTAGTCACTGAGGTGCCATCAAGCATTGTTTAATTTATCTTCCCTGTGCTGCTGAACTTCGTACTGCAGCTCAGATTCATCAGGGAGCTCTCAGGAGCACAGCACTCTGCCAAATATATGTATAAAATCATTCGTTGCAACAAGTGGACCTATATCTTTCTGATTTGAGAGCCTCTGACAGAAGTTGAAAAGTAGTGAGCTAGTTCCCGGTTATACTGTAACATCAGTTGAGTTTCAGGTCGCCCGTAGAATATTAATGAACTTCCTGTGACTTGTTGAAGAAGTTGATGGATGTGCGGACACAGCTTACAATCTACTGCATAGTTTATGTCCTCATTCGACAGCACTGAAGTCAGAGAGTGAATGCGTTTATGTTAGAGCCTTCATGAATTTGAAATTGAACATTGACTTTCATATTCAGATAGTATGGCCTACATTTATTTTTTAATTAAGAAGGGCTGCAATGCTTTGAGCCTATTTCTTACATCAGCATGACTGTTAACTGGCTGATGTTGAGCAGGTACAATTTTTACAGTGCCATCTTAGTTAAGCATGTAAGCATGCTAACATTAGCTAATTAGCACTAAACATAAAGTACTGCTGAGGCTGATGAATGTCATTAGTTTTGCAGGTATTTATTTATAAACCAAAGTATTGAACAAATTCAAATTTTGATGGCGCTAGATTGGAAAGTCAGGGGATCACTATTGCCACGCTGCTAGCATGGCTTAAAAGGGGGGGGGGAAGCTAACTTAAATACAAGCAGGCTTAGAAATAACTTTTGATATCATGTCATTGTTAGTTTCCGATACGATAATCTCTAATGTTCTTGATCCAGAATATATAACTTTATTACTATAACTACTCAAATGCTTTAATTACAAACAATAAACCCACAGAAATAATGTAGGTCAAGTAAAACAAATGTAACTGCTGCTTTTAGTCCTCTGACCTAGATGCTTCTGACAAACAAATAACGCACCAGCTTACTAAGCATTCAGACTATTTTCGGACTAGCTGTTATCCTCTTGTGACTCTTATTATAATTTCATAATTACAATCAAGTCTTCTTCCATGATGTTGCAATTGTAATGTGAGAGATGGTTAGGAAACACAGGGGGTCGCATGAGTGCTTGGGAGTAGAGTTGAGTAAAAGCATCCCTCTCCAAAGTCCCTCCTCCCTCTCTAATTGACATACTCTTTTAAACACTTTCAACCACTCGTCCTCCTCTTCTGTCTCTCATGCCGCTCCCCTCCATCTCTCCCCCTCTCCTCTCTTTGGGACTGCAGTCATTCATTTCGGCATCACGGAACAACACTTGACCTGTTTTTGGCTGCCGGGGTAATGGCCCTGTCTCCGGTGACGTCCGCTTGGGAGGAAGAAGAGGAGGTGAAATTCAGAGGGATGAGGGGAGAGGTCAGAGGAGAGGGGAGAAAAGAAGTTGTCTAGGAGAGGCGAAGTTTAATGAAAAGTCAACATTTAACAAGTGTATTTTTATGCTGAAGTCACTAATAGCTAGTAATATGTGCTGCTGCTCAGTGTCTTTATATTTGATTACATTACAACATGTTTTCATTGTTAGTAACAATAAAGACTGGGCATTAAAAAATAAGGCTGTCTAAGGCAATATATTTTTCTTATTGTTAGCAAAAGAACCAAACCAACAACTGTGTATTCAAATCCTGATATATCTTATTCCTCTTTTTCATACAGCACTATTGTGTCCAAAAACTATTAGAAACATATCAGTGAGGCACACTGTTGCACTGGGTGACATGTTCCTTCATTACCATGGACATTGGCACAGTAGTTTATTTTGAGTCAATCCTACACTGTCCTGAAGCTGTAAATACTTACCAGCCCACCAAATGCGTATTAATCTTCCTCTGAAAATAGTCCCCAACAAATGCACTATTTACTCTTTGTAAACGTTTGAGTAACGTTTGCTCAAAAATTACAGTGCCCAGCTGTTTTAGGAAATTATTTACCTTTTTTTTTTTTTTTTTTAAATGAAAGTTTATATGCATGACCTGTTTTTAAAGATATACATCTTCGGTAGCATCAAAGTAAATGTCCAAACTGTTTGAGATTGGGTTGTAATGGGGAATGTATCCCCTTTAAATATCAAACTACCTCCTGTTTGTACAGTAGATGTGTGGCTGTCATTTTACCAGATGGGTATTGTTATTTACTTGATCAGATTGTTCCTGGTTTAAATCAAACTTTTGTTACTTTTGTGGCCGGGTTGGCTCAGTGGGTAGAGCAGGCGCACATATACTTGGAGGTTTATGCCTTGACGCAGAGGTCCAGGGTTTGAGTCAGACCTGTGACGATTTCCTGAATGTCTTCCCCCTCTCTCTCACTTTTGTTACTTTTATGACGCTTATTATTATATGCATTTTAATTCCCATTCACTTTTAGACAAACTGGACAACTAACTTCCACTCCCTGAATTAAATTGCTTAAAATATCATAAATCTTGGTCAGACCAGGGCACCATCCAGACTGCATTCTTAGCCTCAATCTGTGCCGTTTGCTTGGTGTTACAGAGCTATGTGAAAAGTATGTTTATCCTCGGATGTTAGGAAAGCTGGCTTCCCAACACGCTCAGATATAGAGACAACAATAGCAGTCCTGTTTCTTCCACAGCTTTAGCCGTGCTCACACAGTTTGAATTAAGAGGTCAGGCCACTTTTGTAATAGTCCCTTTTTCACTCCTGACCATGATTTACACATACTGAACTTAGCTGTTTATTCAGTAGTCAAGCTGAATATTTCAGGTGATACAATCACACATTATTTCATATATAATGTTATCTAATAGAATTGCAGAGTTTAGAAATGGGTGACAGCTTTTAAACTTTCCTTATTTTAGTCAGCCAACTAATGTGTAATGGATAATTATATGAATGCAGAATATGTACAGCCAATATTTGGCTATAGACTCTGACCTTGTCACTCCTTACAGCCAATTTGGGGAGTGATGATAATAGGTTTTCCCCAGGGTACTGGGGAGGTATGGCTTATGACGTACTAGCAGTAGTGGTAGCAGAGTTTTCAGGTGCAGCTGGCATGGCAGAACATAAGAATGATCAAAGCATTGCAGAATTACAGTAAATACTTTGCCCTATTTTAAATGGTGGATTAGAAATACGTCACAGCAAGTAGATTGTGTCTGTTAGTGTTGCAGCCAATGCAAGTCTGTCTCAACTAGCTCGCAGAATGTGCTTATATTATTCCACAGATACCTGTACTTAACTCTATATAGTTTATGATACATTCATAAAACAGTAGTTGCATCACTAAAGAAGCATGCTGGTAGAACAGATGATTGAATCAAAGGCACAGTTAATAAAGGCACACTCAGCAGAGATGAGTACCGGTATATTGGTAAATTGTGGGGATGAGCAGTATGGAGACATGGGATTATATAAGCGCACTGTAATAATAACCAGAGCAGTGTAAGTGGCTAAGTTGCAAAGAAAGGTGTCACTCTTAACTACCTCAAACTCACAAGTCATAATAATATAAATAGTCACATTTACAATACTAGGATGCACTTTACAATTCGGAAAAATATGTAACTGTCCACTATTGGTATGCCTCAGCGCCGACGACAGCATTACGGAGGCATTATGTTTTTGGGTTGTCCCTCCGTCCATCCCATTCTTTTGAACACAATATTTCAGGACCCCTGGAGGGAATGTCTTCAAATTTGTCACACATGTCCACTTGAACTCAAGGATCAATTGATTAGATTGCGGTGGTCAAAGGTCACTGTGACAAGAATTAATACGCTAATTATGACATTTCACACAAATGTCTGATTGGAGTCAGGACAGACATGCATTTAAACTGCAACTTGACTGGTTGGCAGAGGCATACAACTGCAAGGCGGTAACTCTAGTTTTCTGATAATTAAAAATTTTAATTCTGAATATCTATTTTTGTTGAGACTGTCAGAAGTGTTGATTCTACATTGCTTGTCCTGTACATAAAGACATGCAATCTGAATGCATGCGTGAAGTGTAAAACGGAAGTGTAAAATGGAAATAATTCATGGAGTATAGGATGGGGATTAACTGTTGAAACGTGGGTTCAGTTATAGCTAAAATCGGTTCTCCAATGAACACGTAAAAAACCCTTTTTCTCAATTCCATTCAGCCCTCAAACTTGTAAGAGTGTTGTCTTAATTCACTGCTACTGTACATCACTGTGTTTTCCATGCTGTTTTTACCCCCTCAGAACATATCCCAGTGGGAGTGTAGGAGGAGATGTTTGTCTTTGCACAATTACAGCAGTTAGAACATGAGTAGTAACAGCGAAACTCTCTCAAAAAGAAAAACACATTTCCATAGAAACTGAAGAATGGGCTTAGTGTTTGGCTGCTACTGGTGCAATAAGTAGGAGTTGGACTGTGAGTTCCAGTACTTTCCAGTAATAACTTCCTCCTGGGGTTTGGATGGTTTCAGGCTTTGAAGAAGGAATGAAGTATTAAATACTGCCCACATAGTGTCTTCATGAATGTGATAAACAAGGTAAAATTCAAGTACAATGGAGATGGCTAACATTCCCAGCCGTAGACAACAAATGAAACAAGAGGCCCTACATATTATTATTATAAGTGTTTCCGGCAACCTCAAGTTTCAGTACCATTAAAGAACAATGTTGAAGCGAATGCGTGACAGGCTGAAGGCATTATTCGTGGGAAACATTTTGACGGAAGAGGCATTTCCCCTGCAGCTAGAATGAAAGCTGGTTAGTGGGACATATGTGATATGGAGAGTGCAGTCAAAAAAAAAAAAAAGAAGATAACTCACTATCGTTTCCCAGAATTTGGGCCACCCTCAATAAGTTCAGTTCCTGTATCTGACAGCCCAACTCTTCTGTAAATATTGTCCAAAAGTTGCTCTTTACAGGGTGGCTATTTATAGACATCATGTTAAAGCAAAGGGCATGGACAGCATTGCTTGCAGCATAAACAGACAATGGGTATCCATGGCAAAATCAATGTGGATAATGCTTTAAAAGAGCAAAATATCATGTCATATCAGCCACAACACAATGAGATTAGCTGAGAGGTCCAGTAAATGTGACTTGACCCTCACATCCGAAATATGATGATATTTAGTGGTCTGATTGGAAGTTACTATAGCAGAAAAGAAGACAGTGTGCAATTAGATTAAGCAGAATGAGAATGTGATTTTCAGACAGCAGAGAGCAATTTTACCTTATAACCTTTATGTAGTGAGGAACAGTTGACTCTGCATTTACAGTATGCTCTTTCACAGCAAGTAGTTATTCATCCGTCTCTATGTCCACATCTTATAAACACAGCATACAATATTTATTTATTTCTACATTAAAAATGTAATATAGTATATACTGTATAGTATATAACATATATACAGATACATGAACATATATATATATATATATATATATATATATACATACAACCACATAAAAATAAAATAAAACAATAAATCTGCAGGAGAAGGCAAAAAACATCCCAGCAAAAGAAAGAGCAATTATTTATTATAAACCGATGGAAGATGACATCAAGTTACATCTTCCAATTAATAACATTGAAATAAAATATTTTCTTATAGCGTTTAAAGGCAGGCTTGTCAGTTGTCTCCTTAGTCTTCTCAGTTGATTTGTGTGTTTATTTTTTATCCTGGAGAAGGCGGTATGTGCTGAGATGTAAAAATAAAAATGCTTGCCTCAGAGTCTCTCGCCTCCGCCTTCTTCTCAGTATCTTTATCGTTCCATGGATTCAAGCCCAATTCCCCACCACCTTGTACGATTCAACTTTGCGCAATTTTCTATATAGCTATTTCTATATTGCTCAAGTTAAAATAAACAACATTCTCTATTTGGATAGAGTGTGCTGTTTAATAATCACATTATTCCTCGGAAATCAGGAGTTAAATTACTGAATAAGTGAACTAAATGCTTTCCTTGGAAGAAGTAAGAACTGTATCTGATGTTACCATATGAACAAGTCAATCAAAAAAATAAAAGCAGTATTCATATTTAAAACATTTGTTGTATCTCCAAACTATCTGTTCTGTCTTTAGTATCAAACACTCACTGCTTGTAGGCTGGAAATGTCATTGCTCTTATGCAGCTGTAGTCACATTCACAACAGTTACAGTGAGCTGCTAAAAAAAAGACCCACTTTCAAAACCTCCATTAAAACTTCTCAAAGCATTATGTTGCATCAGCACGCTAATATACCCATATTTTTGCCAAAATATGGCTACATTTTTTACGCTAGTTCAAATAGCTGTATGTTCACACCTGCATTTTCTGATCAGCAACTAATGTGCAAATCTTCAATATATTTATAAGAAGTGTGGGCAAAAATGAAGAGTTTGCTTGATCCACCATGTCCACACTGTGTCTGTGTGGACAGCAGCTGGCAGGTTAGTTCTGTAAGCAGGCTATTGTTTGCAGGTTCACACATGACTGGGAGTTTGTTTTCCTTTAGGCAACATTACACAACAGTGTGTGTTTGCTTTTAGACAATGTTTCCCTGTAATTTCATAAAGGAATCCATTAGAGAAATGTTATTGCAGGTCTTCTGGTTTCTACTGGAATTAATTAATTTTAATGGAGCGTTTTGATGTTATTTGTCCAGTGCTGTTTCCTAACCACTACTGCTAACTGGATTGAGCTGGTAGATGGCAAAAAATCCTTCATTAACAGTTTATCTGCTTATATATGTGCAGATCCCCAAATATTCTAGATTTTCTTAAAAATATTAAAAACATCAAGATCAGGGACGTGCACAGCTACGGGCTATTGTTGCCTGGGCAACAGTCTGTATATATAATAAACTTTTCTTTTTTGTTTTTCTTTTTTTTTGTTTTGCTTTTGTGGTTCCATCAATGCGATTAGCCCATCATTAGTTAAGTTAAATCAAAGGAAATTGCCATATCCTCCAATCTTGTGTAAAAAATGTTGCCACCATATGTCAGCTTCAGCTAGGGTTGCCTTTTTTTCCAGGTTAGAGCAATAGCCCCTCCAAATGTCTGCGCACGTCCATGATCAAGTTTTATTTCACAACTGACAAAAGATAAGTAAATCCTTACTTGTTGCCATATCTGTGAGGGTTGTGTAAGCTAGAGACAGAAGTTAAATGGCAAATATAGTAAATTATACAAGTCATTTTGGTAAGAGGCAAGACATCCAACCCACTGAGCAAAAGCATGTAAATGGTTGTTTGGTTCAAGCTCCTCCATGAGGTTCCGCAAGGTTTAAGTGAAAGTTTAGTTACAATCAACATCTTACATCTTCATCTTCTCTGCTGCATATCCATACAGCATGAGAGCAGGAAGCACACAGGAAGAGAGCTAGCTTGTCAAATATTACAACACACAGGACATAATAGGATTCAGTTGCGTTGTAGGCCAACTGTGACAGTCAGATTGTGTTAACACCTCGAGCCCTGAGTTTTATTTTAAGCCTCAGAGGGGGGAAATGTTTCAGTTGTGTGTCGTGTAACTCAAGTCATGTTGGCTGTCAAACAATTGGGCAATTGACTCATGGCTGTACACTCATACACAAACACACACACACTCACACAGAGGAAATTCAATCACTTAAATGTGACCGTGTCACATTAACAAGGACACTCTGCTTCCTCTCGTCCCTCCCCCATTCATCTCCTGTCTTCCTCTCCTCTCCCCTCCTCCCCATGTACCCTCCATCACTGGTCAGCTGCCCTTCATGTTGTCTCTGGGAAAATTAACAGAAAGGTATGAGACACAGGTCAACATGACTTCAGCATGGTTTGTCTTTCTATGCATGTGTGCTTAAGATTTTGTGCTTGTCTCTATGTGTGTGTCCGTACGTGTGTTTTTACCTGTCGTCACCAGTCATATTTACCCTGCTTGTTGCCTGAGTAACCACAGTTTGTGGCTCCGTCACAGTTTCTCAAACTGAAACATGTCAGATTGATGACGTCAACTTGTGTGTCAAGTCTGAAGCACCTCTGCCACATGAGATGACGGAGAGTGTGCGGTGCCAGAAAATTAAATGTACGTTTTGCATATAAGAGTGTTTGTGTACAGATGTGGAAAGGGGTTTTAACGGCAGTCTGTTTCCTGTTTTTAATCCCTGTGTCCGTTCTGTTCAGACTGCCACATGTCAGACAAACACACTCGCACACACAAGTTGTGCTTTAGCCCTGCCTGCTTTTGACTTGAAGATAATTCTCCTCACTGTCTTTATTCATAGTCATTCATTCAAAACTCAGCGAGAGAACCTGAGCCACTGATGCAAATAATGTGAATCTCTTTTTCTTTTCTTTAAAGGGAAAAAATTAAACTCTGGTTTAAGAAGAGGTCATTAATGGTTAGTAGTTGTCACCAAATAGCAAAAAGTATCAAAATATATTTTTTCTTTCTCACTTTGACATATCTACACGCGCCCCGGACACATTTTTTACATATACGCTACATGTGTGCACATACACCTTGAGAGTACTGAATTATACTGACATACACAACTAATTGTGTCAGTTATTTTATGTTTTATCTAACTTTATTATATTTTGTTTGTATGTTTTGTGTAACTGTCTTGTCTGTTAATTCACAATGTACTATTTTTTTTAAATTAAATTTTAATGTTATTTAGTTTGCACTGATAAAAATAAAGATAGGGTATGTTTTTTTAGCATTGGGCTGTTTTGAAAAGAAAACTACAAACTACAATCTTTGGACTAAAACTATTATTTTCACATTATTCTCACATTAACAGGTACAGTTACATGTTGCAGCAAAATCAATTAATTCCAGTGGATTAGATGAATCTGTGTATATTTTTTCACCTCAGGTTCAGTTTATGTGAACTCTAGCACATCTTGAATGTGCTGACCTATGGGAGAACAGAAAGCTGGAGAGTCCAAAATGGAGATGTTGATCTATTTTCATTTAACCTTGTCTCTCTGAGTATAAACTGCATTACAAAAGAGGAAGGATTTGAGAGTTATAGTTTGGACTAGGACTTGCATGACTAGGCTGTGAACCTTTTTTCCCATTAGCAACTGAGCTAAGAAGCTTGATAACTGGCAGTTAGCAAGCAGGCTAGCTCAGAGAGCTTTTATCTTTCTCCAGTAACATGTATTGAATGAAATGATGTACAACAGTCCAGAGAACAAAAGCCTATGAGTAAACGCCCTGTACAGAGAAAATGACTGTGTTAGCCTGTTTCCGGCTGGCTAGTGTGTCAGCGGTTAGCTTGTTATCTACAGTAGTTTACCAACTAGCCCTGCGAGTAGTCGCCAAGCTTCTATAACTAAGCCTACACATTTTGTGAAAACACACAGATGAATTTTGCTGTGCATGTCTGGTGTGACCGGGCCATAACAACTTGAACATTAGCCGTAAGTGATACAAAACTCTGCTGGAAACTGTTTCATGTCATCACGTCATCTAAATATGATGCCTGCTTGTACCTTCACCTTTCTCTTTGGTATCGCCGCTGTCTCTTAAACCCCTCTGCACCAGGCTGTGGACATTACCCAGACTGCACCATATAAAAACAAGCAGTCTGGACTTGTGCCCAAGCTGTGAGACAATATTTATTACAGGAAGGTACTTTAGAAAACCTTAGCTTCCTCCAGGATCATAACCTCTTCTATTCTCATTTACTAAAACAATATTTGTATTAGCCTCTTAGTTCGAACAGTTTGAACGTTGTAGGTGTAACAGGAATGTTTGGGTGCACAATTGCCCCTGGCTTACAGATGTTTGAGTAAAATATGAATAGGTTTGAATATGATCTCACCATTTCATCCTGTGCTAATTTGACTATTCAAAACACACACAGGGATTTGAATGATGAATACGTGTTTTTTGTAAGTGTGTGAGAGAGAAATAGATAGAGACAGAAGGAAAAAAAAGATTATATACACATAATGTCACTTTTATTTTAGGTTTATTTGCCGCAATTTGGGTTGAAAATGTCATGCCACTGTAATAGCAATTCTTCATGACAAGCAAAGGCGTGCTTTATGTAATGTACTTTTTCTGTTAGGCTTCATTGTTTTTCTCATTGGTTTCTTTGAACATAGAAAGTGTAGCTGCGTGTTCCTCACAGTGCTGGAAGCTTAGCATGTGGCGCTAACACCAAGGCAAAGTTCGACATTTACGTTAAAAGTTGGACATTTTTGGAAATGCATTTGTTTGCTTTCATGCTGAGAGTTAGATGAGAAGATTGATACCAATCTCTTTTCTCTTACCCTAGTCTCGCATTGCCAGTCCTTCCTCCACAGCGCTGTAGAGGAGGGTCTGGCTAGTCCACACAGCATTCCGGGAGGGGAGAAAAATGTGCTCTGGTTTATTGGCATTTCTTTAAACCAATCATAATCGTCATGGGCAGCGCTAAGCGCCGAATGGAGCCATGGTGCCTCTGCAAAATAGCCTCGGGAAGGAACTTGTTTTGGTGGAACATTTGAAAGTGTACGTTCAAAAGTTGTTTTAGTCGTGCAACAGAAAACTCAGATTGGACAGATAGTCTAGCTAGCTGTGTGGATTTACCCTGCAGAGATCTGAGGAGCAGTTAACCATAATAAATCGACCAATTTGAAGTTACAGCAACTTCTGCTTCTTGCCAGGTCATCATTGTAAATTTGTTCTGTATCGACTTTCCTAATTAATTTTTTATTGAAAATAAAAAAATAAACATAAACTGAAGCCGGGTCAAAAGTTAGGGATTATCAAATAGCGCAGTGTTTGCACTTAAGGCTGAGGAGGAAGTAGGTAACACAATGATCAAATAATAAACTCACAATTCCCATTCACAATAACCAGTTGGAGTAAAGAGGCAATTAGGCACGAGCGTGTGTGCCGACAGAGTGTCTGCAGCCTCGGTGCACTAGGTTAGCATGTGAGGTCCAGACAAGAAGGGATTCAGTGCATGACCTGTGTGTGTGTGTGTGTGTGTGTGTGTGTGTGTGTGGGTGGGTGTGTGGGTGTGTGTGTGTTAAGTAAGTTGGTCCATTGAAATGAGGATAAGCAGCTGGTGACCTGTTTTATTACTCATTAACCCACAGAGTCTCCACAAACAGCTCTGGATAAACATTCCAACCCAAAAAACATTTCCTAAAGCATCGGCATCACGTGTATTTATCTAATACATCAACATACAACAGGTTTACACAAATATCGAAACTTATTTCAATTCTGTTTAATGTTTGATTTCCAAAATCTGACACATGCAACCAGGGGACGCAAATACTGGAGACACTACTTTCTTTTAAGGGTTTACAAGCCAAAGGGTTGGGAACTACTAAAGGGTACCGTGTGCCTACAAATAGTCAGTGTAGAAATTGAATTGTGGAAATTACACTCAACTCTCAAAACAATGTTTTCTCACATAAGCCATGCAGATAGTTACTATCCTGAGTAACTGGGACACATTGCTCTTTTTTCATGCTCTGAACAGCACAACAACAATAATTTACTTACCATTATTGTATTGTAGAGAGTGGTATGCTTTATTTTGGATTTCGGTATACTAGCATTTTAATGTGTTAGACACCTGTTGCATATTTTTCCATTATGTGTCCTTTTCCTAAAGAGTAAAAACAGATAATACAGCATGGTCTAAGAGTCTGTCCTTTTGATGCACTTGACCAACATGCACAATAGCACTGACAAAATGTGGTTTGTTACTGTTGTTATTTCAAAAGAGGGGGTCGAAAAATATCATCTTTATGATTTGGTCGTCCCAGTGAAAAGGTTCAACTGTTTGTCAGTGACTAGAATTTGCCTCTGACTGAAAAAATATGGATCTGCTCCAAACAGAGTAATAACCCCCACCACGCCACTCACTTCTGCTGCTCAACTCCCCCCTGCCTCTGTCCTTTGCCCTCTTTCTCACTCTACCTTTTATCTATTTGGTTGCCCCCCCCTCCCACTCCTTAACAGCAAAATTAAAATTCAAATAGCTTTATTGGAAAAAACAATACATACATACAATTCATTGAGTAAACTAAAATATATAAATTTAAAAACAAAAACAAAACAAAAACAAGAAAATCATAGAAACAACAGAACAGCGTCTCTCTTCTCATCGTTTTTCTTTCATATGTTCATTCTTTTGTTCCTCTTTCACACACATAACTCTGTCACTCCTTCATCCCTCTCTCCCTGCCTCTGTCGACACACTCACACAGACACGTGACAAACGGCACAAACTCATTCATGAAAATGTTGCAGCACTCAGTCAAGGCTTAACCACTGGATTATAGGATTGGAGAGTGGGACAGATCTAGAAGATACACACATGAATTACATACACACACACTCATACAAGTCTGAGTGTGTGTTGTTTTTTTATGGTGTGTTGGTGTTTTAATTATCCTGCCTTGTGGACTTTAGTTGTACTCAGATTTC
Source organism: Sander lucioperca (assembly GCF_008315115.2). NCBI lineage: Eukaryota > Metazoa > Chordata > Actinopteri > Perciformes > Percidae > Sander > Sander lucioperca. The sequence goes on along the minus strand of NC_050173.1, from coordinate 13,463,751 downwards.
CATTCTAAAACAACAGCAGTTCATTGCACTATTATTGACTACTGTTTATTACATATATTATACAGCTACATTACATACTATTCATCTAGAGCTCATTCAAAGGGATAGTTTGACATTTTGAGATACACCTATTCACTTTCTTGCCGAAAAGATTGATACCATTCTCACATGTGTCAGGATATCTTGGCATGTATTGTACTTTATGCTTCTGTGTTGCACATTTTTAATCAGTACCTGACACTTTGCATCATGATGTTCTACTGTATATAATTCTTATTATCTTTACTCACAAAAACATTCTCTTTTTATTATTGCTCTGTATGATTAAATGCTATTGAAGGGCCTGTGTAACATGTGTAGGGACTAAAGATGAAAGCCTTTTGGCTAACTCCACTCCATTTACAAAAAAGCTGTATTACTGTAATATGCACTGTGTCTGTAAGTGAGAAAAGTATCAACATTATACAGAGAGGATGATGAGGGTAAAAAGAGACAAAATGCATGATTAGAGAGAAGACAAGGAGTAAAAAAGGAGTACGAGAGATATTTACCAACACTGACGTGTGCAAAGCTCATATACAAAATGTCCTCTCTCTCTCTCTCTCTCTCTCTCTCTCTCTCTCTCTCTCTCTCTCTCTCTCTTTCTAACTCGTCCACTTTATTGATGGATGACGGCATGGGGGCGAGGGATATGAGGGAATGAATGGATGGACAGGGGAGAGCAGTGGGAGAGGGATGACATCAGTGCAGAGTCTCTCTCCAGCCAATCCCCTCGCAGTCCCCTTTGCTGTCTCCGCCCTCCCACACCTCTCCCTTGTTGCTACGGCAGCAGCACCATCCCGCCTGCGCGAAGGCATTGTTTAGGGTTGATAGTAATGCGGCGTGGGGTGTGTGTGTGTGTGTGTGTGTGTGTGTGTGTGTGTGTGTTTGTTTGTTTATATGGGACACTAGAGGCTGCAATCCAGCACAAGTAATCACCTCTTTTTTCTTGCTCAATCATCCATCCATCCCTCACCTACCCTCCTCCCTCTCTCTCATTGCCATCCTTCATCTCTTCCTCCACTTCATCCCTGCTGTGCCTGTCGCTGTCTCGTCTTCCATCTTACCTCTTCTCGTCTTAACATTCAAGGTCCTTTCATTCATGATTTATTTTTGCTGCAGTGCTTCTGTTAACTGTTCACCGGCAGCAAACTTGATACACACATTTACATGCACACCGAATATATATACTATATATCATACAACATTTTCTGCATGGAGTCACTTTTAACACTTTGAAAATGTGGATATATTGTACAAAATCTTATCCAGAGGCATGTGAATGACAAACAACAAAGGCAGATGTCTCCATAGAGGGCACGAGGAGCTTTGTCAAGTCTGATAATAATAATAATAATAATAATAATAATAATAATAATAATAATAATAATAATAATAATTCAAGTGGTATCTTTTGAGTCTACAAATTTATAGGAGGAAACACTGCATTGCAACAAACGTCAAGCTTGAAAGATGTGCCAGGGAAGATCTAATTAAAGATTCTATTGAGTTGTTTCATGGGAAATGTAGGATTCAGTGTTTTTGGTGTTAGACCCGTACGGAACTAAAATTCAGGATATCTCGACCTTTTCTGCGTCAATTATGATCGTTCTTTTTAAATCTGTCACTTGCAACTTTACGGAAGTCTAATACTAAATTGCTGTACCCATTTGAAACTGAGGACAGATACTGCGTCTACATGTGTTGGAACAACATATTCTCCTGGCTAGTAACTTCAGATAATATGGATCCTATGAAAATCAAAAAATGTTGTATTTTATACAGAAACTGGAACTTTTTCATATAATACAAAATGTGACTGCTTCCTTTTTTATAGACATACCTACATATTTTTAATCCCTGTAACTCTGGCCTTTTAACCATGCAACATTTCCTCTTTTGAGGTTTTGTTTTTGCTTACTGTTGCGTCTAGACAGTCTCTTTTCTTTCACTATGTTAAACATACCATGCCATTATTAACAAGAATTGCAGGAGTTTCGGATGCTAAGTGTAATTTCAACATTGCTCTCAGATCATACTTGTATTACATCAGTTACATGTTGTTGAAATATTAATTAAAAATAAATCAGATACACAACACTTCAAGAGTTGAGTATTAAGGCCTGTGAACAAAAAAAAAAAAACACAAATCCATATGCCCATTTACTGTATGAAAATGTTTATCTGTCTGTCTCTTTCAGAGTGTCTGCCTATTTTGCAGCCAGTCTGTTTGTGTCAGGGTGTCTGGGTTTTTCCTCCTCTCATCTGCTGCTGTGCTGCGCTCTCTCGTAACTATAGAAACGAGATCAACATGCAAATACCTAGGCACGCTAACTAAGGCTGTGTGATAGGAGATGCAAATTGCGTTTCCTCTTGTAGGATTACACACCCACACACACAGATGCACACTCAGATGTATACGTGCACACACAAACGTTTATGTGCGCACGTAAGCACACCCAACTGCAGTCTAGCATATTTACATTTCTCAGCACATTATACCAAAACCAGACATTAGCAATAAGGTAAAGTATCAATGAACCTTACATGAAAATAAAATCAAATACAGTTTAATTTACACTCAATACAATTTTTATTTAAATGCTATTTCAGGGGAGTTGTATTTCACAAGTCCACATTTATTTAATTCAGGGGTCTTTTATTTCATAAGTCCACATTTATTTATTTCAGGAGACTTTTATTCCATAATGCCACATTTATTTCAGGGAACTGGGTTTATGAGTTTATTTCACTGGATATGGTGGATGGTTTAATGAGATCAGCGAGACTGAATGTGTGGCTTTAAACAAATCAAAACAAACAAAAACGATAAAATAGGCTAAAAGGCTCCACATAGCCTAGCTGCAGAGTTGTGTTTTAGTTCTTAGTGATATTAGTAGCCCGTGTACAAGTAGGCCTATGTTGTTGTTTTTTATTCCTTTAACTTCTTTATTTCATCATAACAAACTAACATCCAAATGTGGTCATGAGCTGGTTAAGGCATGGCGAGTACCAAACTCCAATGTATGCCCCATGGAGTCTTATCTCCTTCCCCATCGCCTCTCGTTTCATTGATGTCTGTCTTTTTTTTTTTTTATGAATGAACGGCAGAGGAGGAAAGGGGACGGGAAACTAGACGCTTTGTGATTGGCTGCTATTGGTTGACGTCACTTCCGCCGTGACGCGATGCACCCATTCACAAAAAAAAAAAAGGAAAAAAGAGAAACAATCCTGACGAGGAACAGCATTCGTAGAGGGAGAGGGAGAGAGAAAGAGGTGAACGGAATGAGCGTGAAGAGTAGTGCGGTTACAATGCGGGGATAGAAGAGAAGAGAAGCGCAAAGGATCCGAAGTTTGCAGGGCGGTGTGGACACAGCGAGAAAGACAGACAGACAGAGGAGATAACCGACAGTGAAGCCTACACACAGCCTGAAAGGACGTGAGATGGAGGACCTGGGCGAGATGGACTGCCCGGTGGTGAAGCGGTTCTTAAAGGACGACAACGCCAAGTGCCTGCTTCTGGACTGCCGCTCCTTCCTCGCCTTCAACGCGGGGCACATCCGCGGTGCCGTCAACGCCCGCTGCTACACCATCGTCCGCCGCAGGGCCAAGGGCACCGTGCTCAGCCTGGACCAGATACTGGCCGGGGACGAGGAGGTCCGTAGCCGCCTCCGTTCCGGGATGTACTCCGCCGTGGTGCTATACGACGAGAGAACGCCGGACTCCGAGACGGTGAAGGAGGACAGCACACTGACTCTAGTGCTCAACGCCGTGTGCAGTTACTCCTCCGGCACACAAATATACTTGCTCAAAGGTAAATGTGCTTCATTATAACACTCAGTTTGATATGGGGTCAGCTGCAGCATGTAACGTTAAGTATGATAAAAATAGACCAGCATCACCGGTAGCCTACGGTCATTACATTCAGGAGGCAGCCTCAAAACGGTCAGTTGAAGCATTTAATTCAATGTTACCGATGAGTGGTGGTTATTCTGTGATTCAACCTTAATATAGGGTGGTAAAAAGGTATACAAATTATTGTAATAAAAGTTTTATTAATGATAACACAAATAATGTCTTTTTTTTTTTAATTCAGCCTCATTTATTAGTCACAATAAGGGTGTTTTCATCTCTAATATATATCGAAATACAAGTTACACTTTGTCTTGAATAAGTCTTTTGTATTAGTAAAAAAAAAGATGTACCCTACAAAAACAATAATGATAAAAGTGCATTATAATGTGTTTTTAATTTTAATGAGGCTTTAAATGGGACAATCACAGCTAATAATAGCTTCAAATTTCATTAATAGCCTAATTTCAATAGATATGCCACCAGCCTATCTGGGGCATTTCTAATAAATGTTCAACCAATGTAATAAATATAATTTTATTGCAACCACAAATTTAGCTGCCCAATACGCTACAAACCAGAGATTGAAATATCTTCCTATCGTGCCTACTTTATTTTCGTGCACTGGGTGTCATTTTTTACATTACGCACACTCACTCAGTCACTCACAGCTGCACACATTCATGCACAGACCAGTGGTTGTGAGCTGAGTGAATGAGGTAATGCTGGTGCACAGAAGCCACAAACCGGTGGGACTTGCACTTCATCCTTTCAGAAACAGTCTGCTTCGGGTAGATCGATGATGGGAAGCTGTAAAACCGAAAATCAATCTTGATTTATTTCACCAGACTATATTTAGATTGCAGGGAATTTGAAAAGGCAAAGCTGCTGTAAGCTGTGGCGCATTCTTTTTGTGTGTGCATCATGGCGAATACGCCTTGAAGCACACGAGTGTATGGGTGTAGCTTATAAAGATGACATTTTCCGGTTAATCTGATGTGATCCCTGAGGTGCAGGGAGCAGCGGTCAGAACTGCAGATTTATAATTTAAAACAAATAAGCAAAGGGAAGATGAAATTGTTTTCAAATCCACGTAATAGACACAGGACAGAATAGGTCAGGGGTCGGTTCAAGTGTCTTAATGTCAGGCTCACTGAATGCAGAGGTGTAAATCCTGGTGTGGGTTGCCATGCTTCTATGTCCTGATGTATGCTGCTTCCCCCCCCCCCCCACAAAAACCTTATTTCTGTAATGTTCCTGGAGGATCCTAAAGTCCGTCTGCTGCAGTAGTGATTAAATATATCGTGTTTTACTATAATATTGTTTCTATTGTGATATGTTAAGATGCATCGTATTTGATCATGATGTCTCTTTTCCAGGTGGATACGACAGGTTTTTCTCAGAATACCCAGAGTTTTGTATAAAAACCAAATCCCTACCGACTCTCACCAGCCAGTCCAGCGTTGACTCTGCCTGCTCGTCTTGTGGGACGCCACACCACGAACAGGTAAAACGCCACAGGACGCAGACAAACCACAACTCACCCCTTCACAGCCTGAAAAGAACACTATAAATGACATACCAGTGTCAACCTGCTGTCGGGTGTGTGCAGCCAGTTAAGGCTGCAACTAATGATTTCATTCTTAAATGTGTAAAATAATCACAAATGACACACACACACACAAGCCATCACAAGTAATTGGAATTTGTCAATGTCACGTCTGTCAAATAAGTGTTTCAACTACAGTTTTATACACAGACACCGAGAGCTGCCATCTGGACACAGGAACTACACTGGGAGCTATTTGCTTTGTAACTTTACTGTTACTTCCCCACGTTTATTCAACCCCATTTCCTCATCCAGTCTGGGTATTAAAAGCAGGGAAAGTATAGTTACAAACTTGTTTATTCAGTCTAACGGCCATGCGAGAAAAAGCTATGTCAACTGCCAGGAACATTACCTGGAAATCCACTTTTTGTCTGAATGAGTTATTTGTCTAATGATAAGGCTACAATAGAGGTCATAGTTCACTATTGATTCACCTCTGCATCACTTCCTGTGACCTGGGTGGTCTTGTTTTGTTGGTCAGTGATCTGCTGTTTTTTGAGCCTGCAGATTTTATGCAACATTCACAGTCACATGTGGTTTCGGGTTTAATTCCACTGGAACGCATGAGGAGAGAGACGCAGACAATCCAGCCTCTGTGCGTTCTCTAAGAAAACTGCTTCATAGTCTCAGCCACGCTATCAAGTGTTTATTTTTTGTTTTTTTTTATCAAGGAATACTGTAGCTTCCTGTTGAGTATCTCACTTGCAAATTTTCCTCTCAGCCTCCACTCTCTTCCCCCCTCACATTACATCCTCTTAGCAGTATCGATCATTTCCTGCGTCAGTACCGAGGTCGTCAGCGGCAGTGACATAAACAGACAGAGCCCTCGTCAATAAGTCTCACTACCGGTATAGACCGCCAGCTGGCTGACCCCGCAGATCCAATGAAAGCGAAAACAACACGTCTACTCTTACACTGGAATATGCTTTCAAACATGTTTCAAAATACAAAATTAGATTGGTACATGTAAAATCAGGTTACATTTCCTTTTTTATGTACAGTAGTACAGACTAGAATATTTATTCATTTTGTATTAATCAAAAACATTTTTTTTTACCATGTAAGTTTTATGTTTTTCATTATGAAGGGTGACAGCCGTGTTCTAATGTCAGCCTATAGGCATTTTTATGTTATAGCCAACAAATACTATTTTTAAAAACCAGAAAGGACAAACGCGTATTCACATATTTATGCTGCGTGAGATACTTCATTTTTTAAACCTTCACATCGTTGCTGTGTTATAAATGGCATTAAGTAGATCTGACTTTCTGAGGAAATGTTGCTGTGGAGCATATATTTCTCAGAAGAACTAGTACAAGGTGTCCTTATCGAAGCATGAGAGAATGGTGAATGTAAATCCTCAACATAGATCTGTTGTACTTACTGATAAATCAATACCACGCTTACAGTACATTTCCACTGAATCGTATGGCGTAAGCATGTAAACATCAGTCAATTCATCAGACAGACATCAGACTCGGTTATTTCCTCCGTTGCAATACGGGGAAATTACTCTTAACAAGCTACATAGCCCATATCAAATGACCCTGCATTAATCACACAGATAATAAGCTACCCCTGTTCGATGAAAGGCGTGTCTAATGTGATTAGCAAAACATTTAAGCGTGGTCACACATACTGAAGTCATCTGCCATCTGGCCTCTGTTGCACACTGAGACAGTGACTTCTTTGTCTTAATCATATAAGCTGTTTCCCCATTTAAGTAACTTCTGTCCAACATGGCTCTCCGGGTTAGGTCAGAAGATGTTTCTTCATGTAATGACTGAATTATGAACAAACTGCCTCAGAACAGAAAATCTGTCTCTTTACTGCTGATTTCTAATGAAATAAAAGTATTAATCATCATTCTTCCATCTGTCTGTCATCCAGGGCGGCCCAGTTGAGATCCTCCCGTTCCTCTACCTTGGCAGCGCCCTCCACGCCTCAAAGAAAGAGGTTTTGGACGGCATAGGAATCTCCGCCTTGCTGAACGTGTCTGCCGACTGTCCCAACCACTTCGAGGGGGCGTACCAGTACAAATGTATACCCGTTGAAGACAACCATAAAGAAGACATCAGCTGCTGGTTCCTGGAGGCTATTGAATTCATAGGTCAGTGTGTGTGTGTGTGTGTGTGTGTGTGTGTGAGATCTAGGCAGAACAAACGCGTTCCCATGGTGTGAAACCACAACTGTAATGAGCTTCCTTCAGGCATGGTTTGTGCTTTATGTGGTTCGTTTTTTGGTTATTAAAACAGTAGTTACGTTTGTTTGTCTAGTATGTCTGCTAAAACACGTCAAAGACATTTTTATTATTCATTACAAGACATATGTAGGGTTGCAATTAATTTAGGATAATTTTCATTATCGAATAAGATAATTTCACGATTAATAATTTGTCTATAAAACAGCAGAAAAATGCCCATCACAAATTCCCAGAGCACAAGGTAATGATATCTCATGTCTTGTTTTGTCCAACCAACAGTCTAAAACCCAAATTAATTCAATTTAGTAGAATGTAAGACAAGGAAAAGCAGCAAATTCTAACATCTGAAAAGCAAAAATCATCAAATATTTCACTTTCTTGCTTGAAAATTGACTAAAAGGTTAATTGATTATCAAAAGAGATACATTTTCTTTCAAATGACAAATCATTGCAGGTCTAGATATATGTTTTCTTTAACTAAATTAATTCTAATATCTTTGTTCTGTGTGCTAAGTTCTCATTGCTGGGATATTTATTTCCTTGCATTTTCCGAGAGTCTGAGAATTTCCCCCCAGAAGAGCTTTCAGAGATAAGAGATGTACCGGACACACTGTGCATATAGAGCAGGCACATGACAACAAATCAGACATTTATTCACTGGGATCTGCCGCAACTGATTATTTCCAAGTAGCCCTTTATCACTCACATTTCAGCAGATTTAAAAGAGGCAGAAAAAGAAAGAAAATACCCACCAAAATCTAATCCAATTAATCTATTGCGGAACAAAACAATGTTATACAATCAAGGAAAAGACAGAGGAAAGCATTTGGAATGAGAACATTTTCCAATCAATCGTTTCTCTGGAGCACAATTTCTCGTTTGTATATGTAATCTAGCAAAGTGTGTGATTTGCTTTTGCTTTACATATCCATGCTGTACGTCCACAATGTGTGTATGATTTCCGTGCTGTGTGTGTGTGCGTGTGCGTGTGCGTGTGCGTGTGCGTGTGCGTGTGCGTGTGTGTGTGTGTGTGTGTGTGTGTGTGTGTGTGTAGGTGCTGGTATGCGTCATGGTTAGCTGCTGTGGGACCAGAGTCTGACTCATCCACTGTTACCGAGTGAACAGACTCTGTGGTGGAGTTAACTGAAATCTATCTGTTTGTGTGAGAAAGAGAGCAAAAAGTTAGACTGAAAAACAGAGGCAATGGTGGAAGATAGGATTAAATTAATCGACATGCAAAAACAATTTAAAAAGTCCCTCCATTATCCTCTTCATATTCTGTGCTTCTAATTTCCTGCAGGCCGCACACATGCTTCATAACGTGACTGTGTAACTAATCATTGAAACTGATGGCTGTTGGGCAAATTGAGTTACTGTAAACGCTGTAATCAATCTATTACTTAAATCTGGTTATTCAAAGTAATAGCAGGCGTCTAAAGATACTAAAAGAGGCAGAGCCATAAATAGGACAGGGGAGGAAGTGTGAAAGAGGCTGATGACTCAAAAATGTTGCACTTGCGTGTTTCAGTTAAATGTGATTTGCTGCTTTTCTCACTTTGAGGTTAGTTTGACTGCACAGAGAGAGGAAGGCATGAAAACAGCTTGAGGCAAAGCTGTACATCTGTTAAGCTTAAAATACTTGGTGGCTGTGAGAAATTGAATTCCGGGTTTGTTTGTTAAGGTTCATGGTGTCCACACAGAATGATGATGTAAAACCGTAAAATTCTTTTCTTTCTTTATCTGTTCTATAACTGTTTCCTCAAAAAGATAAAGAAAAAGCTAAACATGATGTTTCAGCCCAGAATTAATTTAGTTTTTTTGCAAGCACGAGGAACTGCTGGAAATTAGCCATCAACTTCTCCTTTGCATTCAATGTGAACTGAGATTTCTACATTTTGAGGTGTGTCAGTGCTATTCGGCAAATTCGGTGCCACCAGGTTTAAATGGGGCCTTTTTAAAAAAAAAAATCGCCTTCAAATGAACTGCTACAAACATGCTTGGAGCCCTTTGCTTAGAGATGAAATAAAACGGAAAACATTGTCACTGTTCATGATGGAAACTGAGCTTGCGGCAAACCACCATGAAAATAACCTCCATAGCAACAAACAAAAAACAAGTCTAAGAGTCTCAGCCATGCTAGCGGCTCTGCAAGGCTAGCCTTAGGCACAGCATTGATTTAAGCAAGTCAACATGCTAACATACACTGAAAACATGCTGATGTTTATCATGTTCACCCTTGTAGTTTAGCGTGTTAACACTTGCTAACCACCACTAGGTACAGTTGAGACTGATGGGTATGTAATTTGTTTGGCAGGCATTTTGTCAAACAATAGTATTCGACAAATGAAAGATTTGACCTGAAGATGGCATTAGAGGATAAGTCATTACCACACATCATTAGGGTACATTATCTGGAAACCATGAATGACTGAATGTACAAAATCTTGTGCCAATCCATTCAGTAGATGTTGAGATATTTCACCAGATAAGTGAAAACTTTGACCTGCTGGTGGCGCTAGAGGAAATAATTAGGACATCCTCTGGTGAGCATGAATATCTGTACCAAATCCATGACAATCTATCCCATAGTGATATTTCAGTCTGGAGATTATTTGTAGTAGCCAATAAAAACTAAATGGTGTTTATTATTTATGGAAACCTCTAACCTCTGACCCCTCTCTCTCCTCAGATTCAGTACGGGACTCCAGTGGGCGAGTGCTGGTCCATTGTAAAGCAGGCATCTCTCGCTCCGCCACCATCTGCCTGGCCTACCTGATGAAGAGGAAGCGAGTGCGTCTGGACGAAGCCTTCGAGTTTGTTCGCCGGCGTCGCAGCATCATCTCCCCCAATTTCAGCTTCATGGGCCAGCTGCTGCAGTTCGAGTCGCAGCTCCTCGCCACCTCGTGGGTTGCAGAAGCGGCCTCCACAGCGAGCCCGCTGCTTGGGCCCAAGTCCTCCACGACGACCACCACGTCGACGACAGCCACGGCCACCTCTCCGTTCATTTTCAACTTCCCAGTTTCTGTGGTGAACCCCGCCTACCTGCACCACAGCCCGCTCGCGGCCTCCCCCGGCTGCTGATGGATCGCCAAACACAGCCTTGCCCATGGTAACCAACTCAGAAAAGACTGGGCTGCCATTGGCTGGAAGAGCTGTCAGTGGCAGTATGTACACATGCTTCCAGGGCGGGAAGGTGAGAAGCGTCACGGTGCCTGATTCAAAACTCATAGACTGAAAAAAAGCCAACGCTCCTTCCA